>NC_092419.1:15208855-15436355 GCF_040894005.1 Engystomops pustulosus | reverse complement strand
GCATATCATATAATTCATTGTGTGGGGGGTAGCATATCATATAATTCATTGTGTGGGGGGGCAGCATATCATATAATTCATTGTGTGGGGGGGGCAGCATATCATATAATTCATTGTGTGGGGGGTAGCATATCATATAATTCATTGTGTGGGGGGGGGAGCATATCATATAATTCATTGTGTGGGGGGGCAGCATATCATATAATTCATTGTGTGGGGGGGGCAGCATATCATATAATTCATTGTGTGTGGGGGGGCAGCATATCATATAATTCATTGTGTGGGGGGGCAGCATATCATATAATTCATTGTGTGGGGGGCAGCATATCATATAATTCATTGTGTGGGGGGGCAGCATATCATATAATTCATCATGGGGGGGCAGCATATCATATAATTCATTGTGTGGGGGGGCAGCATATCATATAATTCATTGTGTGGGGGGCAGCATATCATATAATTCATTGTGTGGGGGGGCAGCATATCATATAATTCATCATGGGGGGGCAGCATATCATATAATTCATTGTGTGGGGGGGGCAGCATATCATATAATTCATTGTGTGGGGGGGCAGCATATCATATAATTCATTGTGTGGGGGGGGGCAGCATATCATATAATTCATTGTGTGGGGGGGGCAGCATATCATATAATTCATTGTGTGGGGGGGGCAGCATATCATATAATTCATTGTGTGGGGGGGGCAGCATATCATATAATTCATTGTGTGGGGGGGGCAGCATATCATATAATTCATTGTGTGGGGGGGGGCAGCATATCATATAATTCATTGTGTGGGGGGGGGCAGCATATCATATAATTCATTGTGTGGGGGGGCAGCATATCATATAATTCATTGTGTGGGGGGGGGGCAGCATATCATATAATTCATTGTGTGGGGGGGGGCAGCATATCATATAATTCATTGTGTGGGGGGGGCAGCATATCATATAATTCATTGTGTGGGGGGGCAGCATATCATATAATTCATTGTGTGGGGGGGCAGCATATCATATAATTCATTGTGTGGGGGGGCAGCATATCATATAATTCATTGTGTGGGGGGGCAGCATATCATATAATTCATTGTGTGGGGGGGCAGCATATCATATAATTCATTGTGTGGGGGGGCAGCATATCATATAATTCATTGTGTGGGGGGGCAGCATATCATATAATTCATTGTGTGGGGGGCGGCATATCATATAATTCATTGTGGGGGGGGCAGCATATTATATAATTCATTGTGTGGGGGGGGCAGCATATCATATAATTCATTGTGTGGGGGGGCAGCATATCATATAATTCATTGTGTGTGGGGGGGCAGCATATCATATAATTCATTGTGTGGGGGGGCAGCATATCATATAATTCATTGTGTGGGGGGGCAGCATATCATATAATTCATTGTGTGGGGGGGCAGCATATTATATAATTCATTGTGTGGGGGGGGCAGCATATTATATAATTCATTGTGTGGGGGGGCAGCATATCATATAATTCATTGTGTGGGGGGGGCAGCATATCATATAATTCATTGTGTGGGGGGGCAGCATATCATATAATTCATTGTGTGGGGGGGCAGCATATCATATAATTCATTGTGTGGGGGGGCAGCATATCATATAATTCATTGTGTGGGGGGCAGCATATCATATAATTCATTGTGTGGGGGGGGGCAGCATATCATATAATTCATTGTGTGGGGGGGCAGCATATCATATAATTCATTGTGTGGGGGGGGCAGCATATCATATAATTCATTGTGTGTGGGGGGGCAGCATATCATATAATTCATTGTGTGGGGGGGCAGCATATCATATAATTCATTGTGTGGGGGGGGGGCAGCATATCATATAATTCATTGTGTGGGGGGGCAGCATATCATATAATTCATTGTGTGGGGGGGGCAGCATATCATATAATTCATTGTGTGGGGGGGCAGCATATAATATGATTCATCGTGGGGGGGCAGCATATCATATAATTCATTGTGTGGGGGGGCGGCATATCATATAATTCATTGTGGGGGGGGGCAGCATATTATATAATTCATTGTGTGGGGGGGGCAGCATATCATATAATTCATTGTGTGGGGGGGCAGCATATCATATAATTCATTGTGTGGGGGGGGCAGCATATCATATAATTCATTGTGTGTGGGGGGGCAGCATATCATATAATTCATTGTGTGGGGGGGCAGCATATCATATAATTCATTGTGTGGGGGGGCAGCATATCATATAATTCATTGTGTGGGGGGGGCAGCATATCATATAATTCATTGTGTGGGGGGGCAGCATATCATATAATTCATTGTGGGGGGGGCAGCATATTATATAATTCATTGTGTGGGGGGGGCAGCATATCATATGATTCATTGTGTGGGGGGGGCAGCATATCATATAATTCATTGTGTGGGGGGGCAGCATATCATATAATTCATTGTGTGGGGGGGCAGCATATCATATAATTCATTGTGTGGGGGGGCAGCATATCATATAATTCATTGTGTGGGGGGGCAGCATATCATATAATTCATTGTGTGGGGGGGCAGCATATCATATAATTCATTGTGTGGGGGGGCAGCATATCATATAATTCATTGTGTGGGGGGGGGGCAGCATATCATATAATTCATTGTGTGGGGGGGGGGCAGCATATCATATAATTCATTGTGTGGGGGGGCAGCATATCATATAATTCATTGTGTGGGGGGGGCAGCATATCATATAATTCATTGTGTGGGGGGGCAGCATATCATATAATTCATTGTGTGGGGGGGGGCAGCATATCATATAATTCATTGTGTGGGGGGGGCAGCATATCATATAATTCATTGTGTGGGGGGGCAGCATATCATATAATTCATTGTGTGGGGGGGGGCAGCATATCATATAATTCATTGTGTGGGGGGTGCAGCATATCATATAATTCATTGTGTGGGGGGGGCAGCATATCATATAATTCATTGTGTGGGGGGCAGCATATTATATAATTCATTGTGTGTGGGGGCGGCATATCATATAATTCATTGTGTGGGGGGGCAGCATATCATATAATTCATTGTGTGGGGGGGCAGCATATCATATAATTCATTGTGTGGGGGGGCAGCATATCATATAATTCATTGTGTGTGGGGGGGCAGCATATCATATAATTCATTGTGTGGGGGGGCAGCATATCATATAATTCATTGTGTGGGGGGGCGGCATATCATATAATTCATTGTGTGGGGGGGCAGCATATCATATAATTCATTGTGTGGGGGGGGCAGCATATCATATAATTCATTGTGTGGGGGGGCAGCATATCATATAATTCATTGTGTGTGGGGGGCAGCATATCATATAATTCATTGTGTGGGGGGGCAGCATATCATATAATTCATTGTGTGGGGGGGGCAGCATATCATATAATTCATTGTGTGGGGGGGGCAGCATATCATATAATTCATTGTGTGGGGGGGCAGCATATCATATAATTCATTGTGTGGGGGGGCAGCATATCATATAATTCATTGTGTGGGGGGGCAGCATATCATATAATTCATTGTGTGGGGGGGGCAGCATATCATATAATTCATTGTGTGGGGGGGCAGCATATCATATAATTCATTGTGTGGGGGGGGGCAGCATATCATATAATTCATTGTGTGGGGGGGCAGCATATCATATAATTCATTGTGTGGGGGGGCAGCATATCATATAATTCATTGTGTGGGGGGGCAGCATATCATATAATTCATTGTGTGGGGGGGCAGCATATCATATAATTCATTGTGTGGGGGGGCAGCATATCATATAATTCATTGTGTGGGGGGGCAGCATATCATATAATTCATTGTGTGGGGGGGGGCAGCATATCATATAATTCATTGTGTGGGGGGGCAGCATATCATATAATTCATTGTGAGGGGGGCAGCATATCATATAATTCATTGTGTGGGGGGCAGCATATCATGTAATTCATTGTGTGGGGGGGCAGCATATAATATGATTCATCGTGGGGGGGCAGCATATCATATAATTCATTGTGTGGGGGGGCAGCATATCATGTAATTCATTGTGTGGGGGGGCAGCATATAATATGATTCATCGTGGGGGGGCAGCATATCATATAATTCATTGTGTGGGGGGGCAGCATATCATATAATTCATTGTGTGGGGGGCAGCATATCATATAATTCATCATGGGGGGGCAGCATATCATATAATTCATTGTGTGGGGGGGCAGCATATCATATAATTCATTGTGTGGGGGGGCAGCATATCATATAATTCATTGTGTGGGGGGGCAGCATATCATATAATTCATTGTGTGGGGGGGGGCAGCATATCATATAATTCATTGTGTGGGGGGGCAGCATATCATATAATTCATTGTGTGGGGGGGGCAGCATATCATATAATTCATTGTGGGGGGGGCAGCATATTATATAATTCATTGTGTGGGGGGGGCAGCATATCATATAATTCATTGTGTGGGGGGGCAGCATATCATATAATTCATTGTGTGGGGGGGCAGCATATCATATAATTCATTGTGTGGGGGGGCAGCATATCATATAATTCATTGTGTGGGGGGGGCAGCATATCATATAATTCATTGTG
Source organism: Engystomops pustulosus (assembly GCF_040894005.1). Classification (NCBI taxonomy): domain Eukaryota; kingdom Metazoa; phylum Chordata; class Amphibia; order Anura; family Leptodactylidae; genus Engystomops; species Engystomops pustulosus. Next base: position 15,431,741 of record NC_092419.1, on the reverse strand, counting down.
TGGGGGGGCAGCATATCATATAATTCATTGTGTGGGGGGGCAGCATATCATATAATTCATTGTGTGGGGGGGGCAGCATATCATATAATTCATTGTGTGGGGGGGCAGCATATCATATAATTCATTGTGTGGGGGGGGCAGCATATCATATAATTCATTGTGTGGGGGGGCAGCATATCATATAATTCATTGTGTGGGGGGGGCAGCATATCATATAGTTCATTGTGTGGGGGGGCAGCATATCATATAATTCATTGTGTGGGGGGGCAGCATGTCATATAATTCATTGTGTGGGGGGCAGCATATCATATAATTCATTGTGTGTGGGGGGGCAGCATATCATATAATTCATTGTGTGGGGGGGCAGCATATCATATAATTCATTGTGTGGGGGGGCAGCATATCATATAATTCATTGTGTGGGGGGGCAGCATATCATATAATTCATTGTGTGGGGGGGCAGCATATCATATAATTCATTGTGTGGGGGGGCAGCATATCATATAATTCATTGTGTGGGGGGGGCAGCATATCATATAATTCATTGTGTGGGGGGGCAGCATATTATATAATTCATTGTGTGGGGGGGCAGCATATCATATAATTCATTGTGTGGGGGGGGCAGCATATTATATAATTCATTGTGTGGGGGGGGCAGCATATCATATAATTCATTGTGTGGGGGTGCAGCATATTATATAATTCATTGTGTGGGGGGGGCAGCATATCATATAATTCATTGTGTGGGGGGGGCAGCATATCATATAATTCATTGTGGGGGGGCAGCATATCATATAATTCATTGTGTGGGGGGGCAGCATATTATATAACTCATTGTGTGGGGGGGGCAGCATATCATATAATTCATTGTGTGGGGGGGCAGCATATCATATAATTCATTGTGTGGGGGGGCAGCATATCATATAATTCATTGTGTGGGGGGGCAGCATATCATATAATTCATTGTGTTGGGGGCAGCATATCATATAATTCATTGTGTGGGGGGGCAGCATATCATATAATTCATTGTGTGGGGGGGCAGCATATCATATAATTCATTGTGTGGGGGGGGGGCAGCATATCATATAATTCATTGTGTGGGGGGGGCAGCATATCATATAATTCATTGTGGGGGGGGGGCAGCATATTATATAATTCATTGTGTGGGGGGGGGCAGCATATCATATAATTCATTGTGTGGGGGGGCAGCATATCATATAATTCATTGTGTGGGGGGGCAGCATATCATATAATTCATTGTGTGGGGGGGCAGCATATCATATAATTCATTGTGTGGGGGGGCAGCATATCATATAATTCATTGTGTGGGGGGGCAGCATATCATATAATTCATTGTGTGGGGGGGCAGCATATCATATAATTCATTGTGTGGGGGGGGCAGCATATCATATAATTCATTGTGTGGGGGGGCAGCATATCATATAATTCATTGTGTGGGGGGGCAGCATATCATATAATTCATTGTGTGTGGGGGGGCAGCATATCATATAATTCATTGTGTGGGGGGGCAGCATATCATATAATTCATTGTGTGGGGGGGCAGCATATCATATAATTCATTGTGTGGGGGGGCAGCATATCATATAATTCATTGTGTGGGGGGGGCAGCATATCATATAATTCATTGTGTGGGGGGGCAGCATATCATATAATTCATTGTGGGGGGGGGCAGCATATTATATAATTCATTGTGTGGGGGGGGCAGCATATCATATAATTCATTGTGTGGGGGGGGCAGCATATTATATAATTCATTGTGTGGGGGGGGGCAGCATATCATATAATTCATTGTGTGGGGGGGCAGCATATCATATAATTCATTGTGTGGGGGGGCAGCATATCATATAATTCATTGTGTGGGGGGGCAGCATATTATATAATTCATTGTGTGGGGGGGCAGCATATCATATAATTCATTGTGTGGGGGGGGCAGCATATTATATAATTCATTGTGTGGGGGGGGCAGCATATTATATAATTCATTGTGTGGGGGGGGGCAGCATATCATATAATTCATTGTGTGGGGGGGCAGCATATTATATAATTCATTGTGTGGGGGGGGCAGCATATCATATAATTCATTGTGTGGGGGGGGCAGCATATCATATAATTCATTGTGTGGGGGGGGCAGCATATTATATAATTCATTGTGTGGGGGGGCAGCATATTATATAATTCATTGTGTGGGGGGGGCAGCATATCATATAATTCATTGTGTGGGGGGGGCAGCATATCATATAATTCATTGTGTGGGGGGGGGGCAGCATATCATATAATTCATTGTGTGGGGGGGGCAGCATATCATATAATTCATTGTGGGGGGGCAGCATATTATATAATTCATTGTGTGGGGGGGCAGCATATCATATAATTCATTGTGTGGGGGGGCAGCATATCATATAATTCATTGTGTGGGGGGGCAGCATATCATATAATTCATTGTGTGGGGTGGGCAGCATATCATATAATTCATTGTGTGGGGGGGCAGCATATCATATAATTTATTGTGTGGGGGGGGCAGCATATCATATAATTCATTGTGTGGGGGGGCAGCATATCATATAATTCATTGTGTGGGGGGGGCAGCATATTATATAATTCATTGTGTGGGGGGGTAGCATATCATATTATTTATTGTGTGGGGGGCAGCATATCATATAATTCATTGTGTGGGGGGGGCAGCATATCATATAATTCATTGTGTGGGGGGGGGCAGCATATCATATAATTCATTGTGTGGGGGGGCAGCATATCGTATAATTCATTGTGTGGGGGGGCAGCATATCATATAATTCATTGTGTGGGGGGGGCAGCATATCATATAATTCATTGTGTGGGGGGTAGCATATCATATAATTCATTGTGTGGGGGGGGGAGCATATCATATAATTCATTGTGTGGGGGGGCAGCATATCATATAATTCATTGTGTGGGGGGGGCAGCATATCATATAATTCATTGTGTGTGGGGGGGCAGCATATCATATAATTCATTGTGTGGGGGGGCAGCATATCATATAATTCATTGTGTGGGGGGCAGCATATCATATAATTCATTGTGTGGGGGGGCAGCATATCATATAATTCATCATGGGGGGGCAGCATATCATATAATTCATTGTGTGGGGGGGCAGCATATCATATAATTCATTGTGTGGGGGGGGCAGCATATCATATAATTCATTGTGTGGGGGGGCAGCATATCATATAATTCATTGTGTGGGGGGGGGCAGCATATCATATAATTCATTGTGTGGGGGGGCAGCATATCATATAATTCATTGTGTGGGGGGGGCAGCATATCATATAATTCATTGTGTGGGGGGGGCAGCATATCATATAATTCATTGTGTGGGGGGGCAGCATATCATATAATTCATTGTGTGGGGGGGGCAACATATCATATAATTCATTGTGTGTGGGGGGCAGCATATCATATAATTCATTGTGTGGGGGGGCAGCATATCATATAATTCATTGTGTGGGGGGCAGCATATCATATAATTCATTGTGTGGGGGGGCAGCATATCATATAATTCATTGTGTGGGGGGGCAGCATATCATATAATTCATTGTGTGGGGGGGCAGCATATCATATAATTCATTGTGTGGGGGGGCAGCATATCATATAATTCATTGTGTGGGGGGGCAGCATATCATATAATTCATTGTGTGGGGGGGCAGCATATCATATAATTCATTGTGTGGGGGGCGGCATATCATATAATTCATTGTGGGGGGGGCAGCATATTATATAATTCATTGTGTGGGGGGGGCAGCATATCATATAATTCATTGTGTGGGGGGGGCAGCATATCATATAATTCATTGTGTGTGGGGGGGCAGCATATCATATAATTCATTGTGTGGGGGGGCAGCATATCATATAATTCATTGTGTGGGGGGGCAGCATATCATATAATTCATTGTGTGGGGGGGCAGCATATCATATAATTCATTGTGTGGGGGGGCAACATATTATATAATTCATTGTGTGGGGGGGCAGCATATTATATAATTCATTGTGTGGGGGGGCAGCATATCATATAATTCATTGTGTGGGGGGGGCAGCATATCATATAATTCATTGTGTGGGGGGGCAGCATATCATATAATTCATTGTGTGGGGGGGCAGCATATCATATAATTCATTGTGTGGGGGGGCAGCATATCATATAATTCATTGTGTGGGGGGCAGCATATCATATAATTCATTGTGTGGGGGGGGCAGCATATCATATAATTCATTGTGTGGGGGGGCAGCATATCATATAATTCATTGTGTGGGGGGGGCAGCATATCATATAATTCATTGTGTGTGGGGGGGCAGCATATCATATAATTCATTGTGTGGGGGGGCAGCATATCATATAATTCATTGTGTGGGGGGGGGGCAGCATATCATATAATTCATTGTGTGGGGGGGCAGCATATCATATAATTCATTGTGTGGGGGGGGCAGCATATCATATAATTCATTGTGTGGGGGGGCAGCATATAATATGATTCATCGTGGGGGGGCAGCATATCATATAATTCATTGTGTGGGGGGGCGGCATATCATATAATTCATTGTGGGGGGGGGCAGCATATTATATAATTCATTGTGTGGGGGGGGCAGCATATCATATAATTCATTGTGTGGGGGGGCAACATATCATATAATTCATTGTGTGGGGGGGGCAGCATATCATATAATTCATTGTGTGTGGGGGGGCAGCATATCATATAATTCATTGTGTGGGGGGGCAGCATATCATATAATTCATTGTGTGGGGGGGCAGCATATCATATAATTCATTGTGTGGGGGGGGCAGCATATCATATAATTCATTGTGTGGGGGGGCAGCATATCATATAATTCATTGTGTGGGGGGGGCAGCATATTATATAATTCATTGTGTGGGGGGGGCAGCATATCATATGATTCATTGTGTGGGGGGGGCAGCATATCATATAATTCATTGTGTGGGGGGGCAGCATATCATATAATTCATTGTGTGGGGGGGCAGCATATCATATAATTCATTGTGTGGGGGGGCAGCATATCATATAATTCATTGTGTGGGGGGGCAGCATATCATATAATTCATTGTGTGGGGGGGGCAGCATATCATATAATTCATTGTGTGGGGGGGCAGCATATCATATAATTCATTGTGTGGGGGGGCAGCATATCATATAATTCATTGTGTGGGGGGGGCAGCATATCATATAATTCATTGTGTGGGGGGGGCAGCATATCATATAATTCATTGTGTGGGGGGGCAGCATATCATATAATTCATTGTGTGGGGGGGGCAGCATATCATATAATTCATTGTGTGGGGGGGCAGCATATCATATAATTCATTGTGTGGGGGGGGCAGCATATCATATAATTCATTGTGTGGGGGGGCAGCATATCATATAATTCATTGTGTGGGGGGGGCAGCATATCATATAATTCATTGTGTGGGGGGGCAGCATATCATATAATTCATTGTGTGGGGGGTGCAGCATATCATATAATTCATTGTGTGGGGGGGCAGCATATCATATAATTCATTGTGTGGGGGGCAGCATATTATATAATTCATTGTGTGTGGGGGCGGCATATCATATAATTCATTGTGTGGGGGGGCAGCATATCATATAATTCATTGTGTGGGGGGGCAGCATATCATATAATTCATTGTGTGGGGGGGCAGCATATCATATAATTCATTGTGTGTGGGGGGGCAGCATATCATATAATTCATTGTGTGGGGGGGCAGCATATCATATAATTCATTGTGTGGGGGGGCGGCATATCATATAATTCATTGTGTGGGGGGGCAGCATATCATATAATTCATTGTGTGGGGGGGGCAGCATATCATATAATTCATTGTGTGGGGGGGCAGCATATCATATAATTCATTGTGTGTGGGGGGGCAGCATATCATATAATTCATTGTGTGGGGGGGCAGCATATCATATAATTCATTGTGTGGGGGGGGCAGCATATCATATAATTCATTGTGTGGGGGGGCAGCATATCATATAATTCATTGTGTGGGGGGGCAGCATATCATATAATTCATTGTGTGGGGGGGCAGCATATCATATAATTCATTGTGTGGGGGGGCAGCATATCATATAATTCATTGTGTGGGGGGGGCAGCATATCATATAATTCATTGTGTGGGGGGGCAGCATATCATATAATTCATTGTGTGGGGGGGGGCAGCATATCATATAATTCATTGTGTGGGGGGGCAGCATATCATATAATTCATTGTGTGGGGGGGCAGCATATCATATAATTCATTGTGTGGGGGGGCAGCATATCATATAATTCATTGTGTGGGGGGGCAGCATATCATATAATTCATTGTGTGGGGGGGGGCAGCATATCATATAATTCATTGTGTGGGGGGGCAGCATATCATATAATTCATTGTGTGGGGGGGCAGCATATCATATAATTCATTGTGAGGGGGGCAGCATATCATATAATTCATTGTGTGGGGGGCAGCATATCATGTAATTCATTGTGTGGGGGGGCAGCATATAATATGATTCATCGTGGGGGGGCAGCATATCATATAATTCATTGTGTGGGGGGGCAGCATATCATGTAATTCATTGTGTGGGGGGGCAGCATATAATATGATTCATCGTGGGGGGGCAGCATATCATATAATTCATTGTGTGGGGGGGGCGGCATATCATATAATTCATCATGGTGGGGCAGCATATCATATAATTCATTGTGTGGGGGGGCAGCATATTATATAATTCATTGTGTGGGGGGGCAGCATATCATATAATTCATTGTGGGGGGGGCAGCATATTATATAATTCATTGTGTGGGGGGGCGGCATATCATATAATTCATCATGGGGGGGCAGCATATCATATAATTCATTGTGTGGGGGGGCAGCATATCATATAATTCATTGTGTGGGGGGGCAGCATATCATATAATTCATTGTGTGGGGGGGCAGCATATCATATAATTCATTGTGTGGGGGGGGGCAGCATATCATATAATTCATTGTGTGTGGGGGGGCAGCATATCATATAATTCATTGTGTGTGGGGGGGCAGCATATCATATAATTCATTGTGTGGGGGGCAGCATATCATATAATTCATTGTGTGGGGGGCAGCATATCATATAATTCATTGTGTGGGGGGGGCAGCATATCATATAATTCATTGTCTGGGGGGGCAGCATATCATATAATTCATTGTGTGGGGGGGCAGCATATCATATAATTCATTGTGTGGGGGGCAGCATATCATATAATTCATTGTGTGGGGGGGCAGCATATCATATAATTCATTGTGTGGGGGGGGCAGCATATCATATAATTCATTGTGGGGGGGGCAGCATATTATATAATTCATTGTGTGGGGGGGGCAGCATATCATATAATTCATTGTGTGGGGGGGGCAGCATATCATATAATTCATTGTGTGGGGGGGCAGCATATCATATAATTCATTGTGTGGGGGGGCAGCATATCATATAATTCATTGTGTGGGGGGGGCAGCATATCATATAATTCATTGTGTGGGGGGGCAGCATATCATATAATTCATTGTGTGGGGGGGCAGCATATCATATAATTCATTGTGTGGGGGGGCAGCATATCATATAATTCATTGTGTGGGGGGGCAGCATATCATATAATTCATTGTGTGGGGGGGCAGCATATCATATAATTCATTGTGTGTGGGGGGGCAGCATATCATATAATTCATTGTGTGGGGGGGCAGCATATCATATAATTCATTGTGTGGGGGGGGCAGCATATCATATAATTCATTGTGTGGGGGGGCAGCATATCATATAATTCATTGTGTGGGGGGGGCAGCATATCATATAGTTCATTGTGTGGGGGGGCAGCATATCATATAATTCATTGTGTGGGGGGGCAGCATGTCATATAATTCATTGTGTGGGGGGCAGCATATCATATAATTCATTGTGTGTGGGGGGGCAGCATATCATATAATTCATTGTGTGGGGGGGCAGCATATCATATAATTCATTGTGTGGGGGGGCAGCATATCATATAATTCATTGTGTGGGGGGGCAGCATATCATATAATTCATTGTGTGGGGGGGGCAGCATATCATATAATTCATTGTGTGGGGGGGCAGCATATCATATAATTCATTGTGTGGGGGGGGCAGCATATCATATAGTTCATTGTGTGGGGGGGCAGCATATCATATAATTCATTGTGTGGGGGGGCAGCATGTCATATAATTCATTGTGTGGGGGGCAGCATATCATATAATTCATTGTGTGTGGGGGGGCAGCATATCATATAATTCATTGTGTGGGGGGGCAGCATATCATATAATTCATTGTGTGGGGGGGCAGCATATCATATAATTCATTGTGTGGGGGGGCAGCATATCATATAATTCATTGTGTGGGGGGGCAGCATATCATATAATTCATTGTGTGGGGGGGCAGCATATCATATAATTCATTGTGTGGGGGGGGCAGCATATCATATAATTCATTGTGTGGGGGGGCAGCATATTATATAATTCATTGTGTGGGGGGGCAGCATATCATATAATTCATTGTGTGGGGGGGGCAGCATATTATATAATTCATTGTGTGGGGGGGGCAGCATATCATATAATTCATTGTGTGGGGGTGCAGCATATTATATAATTCATTGTGTGGGGGGGGCAGCATATCATATAATTCATTGTGTGGGGGGGGCAGCATATCATATAATTCATTGTGGGGGGGCAGCATATCATATAATTCATTGTGTGGGGGGGGCAGCATATTATATAACTCATTGTGTGTGGGGGGGGGCAGCATATCATATAATTCATTGTGTGGGGGGGCAGCATATCATATAATTCATTGTGTGGGGGGGCAGCATATCATATAATTCATTGTGTGGGGGGGCAGCATATCATATAATTCATTGTGTTGGGGGCAGCATATCATATAATTCATTGTGTGGGGGGGCAGCATATCATATAATTCATTGTGTGGGGGGGCAGCATATCATATAATTCATTGTGTGGGGGGGGCAGCATATCATATAATTCATTGTGTGGGGGGGGCAGCATATCATATAATTCATTGTGGGGGGGGGCAGCATATTATATAATTCATTGTGTGGGGGGGGGCAGCATATCATATAATTCATTGTGTGGGGGGGCAGCATATCATATAATTCATTGTGTGGGGGGGCAGCATATCATATAATTCATTGTGTGGGGGGGCAGCATATCATATAATTCATTGTGTGGGGGGGGCAGCATATCATATAATTCATTGTGTGGGGGGGCAGCATATCATATAATTCATTGTGTGGGGGGGCAGCATATCATATAATTCATTGTGTGGGGGGGGCAGCATATCATATAATTCATTGTGTGGGGGGGCAGCATATCATATAATTCATTGTGTGGGGGGGCAGCATATCATATAATTCATTGTGTGGGGGGGGCAGCATATCATATAATTCATTGTGTGGGGGGGCAGCATATCATATAATTCATTGTGGGGGGGGGCAGCATATTATATAATTCATTGTGTGGGGGGGGCAGCATATCATATAATTCATTGTGGGGGGGGGCAGCATATTATATAATTCATTGTGTGGGGGGGGCAGCATATCATATAATTCATTGTGTGGGGGGGCAGCATATCATATAATTCATTGTGTGGGGGGGCAGCATATCATATAATTCATTGTGTGGGGGGGCAGCATATTATATAATTCATTGTGTGGGGGGGCAGCATATCATATAATTCATTGTGTGGGGGGGGCAGCATATTATATAATTCATTGTGTGGGGGGGGCAGCATATTATATAATTCATTGTGTGGGGGGGGCAGCATATCATATAATTCATTGTGTGGGGGGGCAGCATATTATATAATTCATTGTGTGGGGGGGGCAGCATATCATATAATTCATTGTGTGGGGGGGGGGCAGCATATCATATAATTCATTGTGTGGGGGGGGGGCAGCATATTATATAATTCATTGTGTGGGGGGGCAGCATATTATATAATTCATTGTGTGGGGGGGGCAGCATATCATATAATTCATTGTGTGGGGGGGCAGCATATCATATAATTCATTGTGTGGGGGGGGGCAGCATATCATATAATTCATTGTGTGGGGGGGGGCAGCATATCATATAATTCATTGTGGGGGGGCAGCATATTATATAATTCATTGTGTGGGGGGGGCAGCATATCATATAATTCATTGTGTGGGGGGGCAGCATATCATATAATTCATTGTGTGGGGGGGCAGCATATCATATAATTCATTGTGTGGGGTGGGCAGCATATCATATAATTCATTGTGTGGGGTGGGCAGCATATCATATAATTCATTGTGTGGGGGGGGGCAGCATATCATATAATTCATTGTGTGGGGGGGGCAGCATATCATATAATTCATTGTGTGGGGTGGGCAGCATATCATATAATTCATTGTGTGGGGGGGCAGCATATCATATAATTCATTGTGTGGGGTGGGCAGCATATCATATAATTCATTGTGTGGGGGGGCAGCATATCATATAATTCATTGTGTGGGGTGGGCAGCATATCATATAATTCATTGTGTGGGGTGGGCAGCATATCATATAATTCATTGTGTGGGGTGGGCAGCATATCATATAATTCATTGTGTGGGGGGGGCAGCATATCATATAATTCATTGTGTGGGGGGGGCAGCCTATCATATAATTCATTGTGTGGGGGGGGCAGCCTATCATATAATTCATTGTGTGGGGGGGCAGCATATCATATAATTCATTGTGTGGGGGGGCAGCCTATCATATAATTCATTGGGTGGGGGGGCAGCATATCATATAATTCATTGTGTGGGGGGGGGGCAGCATATCATATAAATCATTGTGTGGGGGGGCAGCATATCATATAATTCATCGTGGGGGGGGCAGCATATCATATAATTCATTGTGTGGGGGGGGCAGCATATCATATAATTCATTGTGTGGGGGGGCAGCATATCATATAATTAATCGTGTGGGGGGGGCAGCATATCATATAATTCATTGTGTGGGGGAGCAGCATATCATATAATTCATTGTGTGGGGGGGGCAGCATATCATATAATTCATTGTGTGGGGTGGGCAGCCTATCATATAATTCATTGTGTGGGGGGGGGCAGCATATCATATAATTCATTGTGGGGGGGCAGCATATTATATAATTCATTGTGTGGGGGGGGCAGCATATCATATAATTCATTGTGTGGGGGGGCAGCATATCATATAATTCATTGTGTGGGGGGGCAGCATATCATATAATTCATTGTGTGGGGTGGGCAGCATATCATATAATTCATTGTGTGGGGGGGGGCAGCATATCATATAATTCATTGTGTGGGGGGGGCAGCATATCATATAATTCATTGTGTGGGTGGGCAGCATATCATATAATTCATTGTGTGGGGGGGGGGCAGCATATCATATAATTCATTGTGTGGGGGGGGCAGCATATCATATAATTCATTGTGTGGGGTGGGCAGCATATCATATAATTCATTGTGTGGGGGGGCAGCATATCATATAATTCATTGTGTGGGGTGGGCAGCATATCATATAATTCATTGTGTGGGGGGGGCAGCATATCATATAATTCATTGTTTGGGGGGGGCAGCATATCATATAATTCATTGTGTGGGGGGGGCAGCCTATCATATAATTCATTGTGTGGGGGGGGCAGCCTATCATATAATTCATTGTGTGGGGGGGCAGCATATCATATAATTCATTGTGTGGGGGGGCAGCCTATCATATAATTCATTGGGTGGGGGGGCAGCATATCATATAATTCATTGTGTGGGGGGGGGGCAGCATATCATATAAATCATTGTGTGGGGGGGCAGCATATCATATAATTCATCGTGGGGGGGGCAGCATATCATATAATTCATTGTGTGGGGGGGGCAGCATATCATATAATTCATTGTGTGGGGGGGCAGCATATCATATAATTAATCGTGGGGGGGGCAGCATATCATATAATTCATTGTGTGGGGGGGCAGCATATCATATAATTTATTGTGTGGGGGGCAGCATATCATATAATTCATTGTGTGGGGGGGCAGCATATCATATAATTCATCGTGGGGGGGGGCAGCATATCATATAATTCATTGTGTGGGGGGGGGCAGCATATCATATAATTCATTGTGTGGGGGGGGCAGCATATCATATAATTCATCATGGGGGGGCAGCATATCATATAATTCATTGTGTGGGGGGGCAGCATATTATATAATTCATCGTGGGGGGCAGCATATCATGTAATTCATTGTGTGGGGGGGGGCAGCATATCATATAATTCATCGTGGGGGGGGGAAGCATATCATATAATTCATTGTGTGTGGGGGGGGGCAGCATATCATATAATTCATTGTGTGGGGGGGCAGCATATCATATAATTCATTGTGTGGGGGGGCAGCATATCATATAATTCATCGTGGGGGGGCAGCATATCATATAATTCATTGTGTGGGGGGGGCAGCATATCATATAATTCATTGTGTGGGGGGGGGCAGCATATCATATAATTAATCGTGGGGGGGGCAGCATATCATATAATTCATTGTGTGGGGGGGGCAGCATATCATATAATTTATTGTGTGGGGGGCAGCATATCATATAATTCATTGTGTGGGGGGGGCAGCATATCATATAATTCATTGTGTGGGGGGGCAGCATATCATATAATTCATTGTGTGGGGGGGCAGCATATCATATAATTCATCATGGGGGGGCAGCATATCATATAATTCATTGTGTGGGGGGGGCAGCATATCATATAATTCATTGTGTGGGGGGGCAGCATATCATATAATTCATTGTGTGGGGGGGGCAGCATATCATATAATTTATCATGGGGGGGCAGCATATCATATAATTCATTGTGTGGGGGGGGCAGCATATCATATAATTCATTGTGTGGGGGGGCAGCATATCATATAATTCATTGTGGGGGGGCAGCATATTATATAATTCATTGTGGGGGGGGGGCAGCATATCATATAATTCATTGTGTGGGGGGGCAGCATATCATATAATTCATTGTGGGGGGGGCAGCATATCATATAATTCATTGTGGGGGGGGCAGCATATCATATAATTCATTGTGTGGGGGGGGCAGCATATCATATAATTCATTGTGTGGGGTGGGCAGCATATCATATAATTCATTGTGTGGGGTGGGCAGCATATCATATAATTCATTGTGTGGGGTGGGCAGCATATCATATAATTCATTGTGTGGGGGGGGCAGCATATCATATAATTCATTGTGTGGGGGGGGGCAGCATATCATATAATTCATTGTGTGGGGGGGCAGCATATCATATAATTCATTGTGGGGGGGCAGCATATAATTCATTGTGGGGGGGCAGCATATCATATAATTCATTGTGTGGGGGGGCAGCATATCATATAATTCATTGTGTGGGGGGGCAGCATATCATATAATTCATTGTGGGGGGGCAGCATATCTTATAATTCATTGTGTGGGGGGGCAGCATATCATATAATTCATTGTGTGGGGGGGCAGCATATCATATAATTCATTGTGTGGGGGGGCAGCATATCATATAATTCATTGTGTGGGGGGGCAGCATATCATATAATTCATTGTGTGGGGGGGCAGCATATCATATAATTCATTGTGTGGGGGGGGGGCAGCATATCATATAAATCATTGTGTGGGGGGGGCAGCATATCATATAATTCATCGTGGGGGGGGCAGCATATCATATAATTCATTGTGTGGGGGGGCAGCATATCATATAATTCATTGTGTGGGGGGGCAGCATATCATATAATTAATTGTGTGGGGTGGGCAGCATATCATATAATTCATTGTGTGGGGGGGGGCAGCATATCATATAATTCATTGTGTGGGGGGGGCAGCATATCATATAATTCATTGTGTGGGGTGGGCAGCCTATCATATAATTCATTGTGTGGGGGGGGCAGCATATCATATAATTCATTGTGGGGGGGCAGCATATTATATAATTCATTGTGTGGGGGGGCAGCATATCATATAATTCATTGTGTGGGGGGGCAGCATATCATATAATTCATTGTGTGGGGGGGCAGCATATCATATAATTCATTGTGTGGGGGGGCAGCATATCATATAATTCATTGTGTGGGGGGGCGGCATATCATATAACTCATTGTGTGGGGGGGGCAGCATATCATATAATTCATTGTGTGGGGTGGGCAGCATATCATATAATTCATTGTGTGGGGGGGGGCAGCATATCATATAATTCATTGTGTGGGGGGGGCAGCATATCATATAATTCATTGTGTGGGGTGGGCAGCATATCATATAATTCATTGTGTGGGGGGGCAGCATATCATATAATTCATTGTGTGGGGTGGGCAGCATATCATATAATTCATTGTGTGGGGGGGGCAGCATACCATATAATTCATTGTGTGGGGTGGGCAGCATATCATATAATTCATTGTGTGGGGTGGGCAGCATATCATATAATTCATTGTGTGGGGGGGCGGCATATCATATAATTCATTGTGTGTGGGGGGGCAGCATATCATATAATTCATTGTGTGGGGGGGGCAGCATATCATATAATTCATTGTGTGGGGGGGGCAGCCTATCATATAATTCATTGTGTGGGGGGGGCAGCCTATCATATAATTCATTGTGTGGGGGGGCAGCATATCATATAATTCATTGTGTGGGGGGGCAGCCTATCATATAATTCATTGGGTGGGGTGGGCAGCATATCATATAATTCATTGTGTGGGGGGGGCAGCATATCATATAATTCATTGTGTGGGGGGGGCAGCCTATCATATAATTCATTGTGTGGGGGGGGCAGCCTATCATATAATTCATTGTGTGGGGGGGCAGCATATCATATAATTCATTGTGTGGGGGGGCAGCCTATCATATAATTCATTGGGTGGGGGGGCAGCATATCATATAATTTATTGTGTGGGGGGCAGCATATCATATAATTCATTGTGTGGGGGGGCAGCATATCATATAATTCATCGTGGGGGGGGGGCAGCATATCATATAATTCATTGTGTGGGGGGGGGGCAGCATATCATATAATTCATCATGGGGGGGCAGCATATCATATAATTCATTGTGTGGGGGGGCAGCATATTATATAATTCATCGTGGGGGGCAGCATATCATGTAATTCATTGTGTGGGGGGGGCAGCATATCATATAATTCATCGTGGGGGGGGGAAGCATATCATATAATTCATTGTGTGTGGGGGGGCAGCATATCATATAATTCATTGTGTGGGGGGGCAGCATATCATATAATTCATTGTGTGGGGGGGCAGCATATCATATAATTCATCGTGGGGGGGCAGCATATCATATAATTCATTGTGTGGGGGGGGCAGCATATCATATAATTCATTGTGTGGGGGGGGGCAGCATATCATATAATTAATCGTGGGGGGGGCAGCATATCATATAATTCATTGTGTGGGGGGGGGCAGCATATCATATAATTTATTGTGTGGGGGGCAGCATATCATATAATTCATTGTGTGGGGGGGCAGCATATCATATAATTCATTGTGTGGGGGGGGCAGCATATCATATAATTCATTGTGTGGGGGGGCAGCATATCATATAATTCATCATGGGGGGGCAGCATATCATATAATTCATTGTGTGGGGGGGGCAGCATATCATATAATTCATTGTGTGGGGGGGCAGCATATCATATAATTCATTGTGGGGGGGCAGCATATTATATAATTCATTGTGGGGGGGGGCAGCATATCATATAATTCATTGTGTGGGGGGGCAGCATATCATATAATTCATTGTGGGGGGGGCAGCATATCATATAATTCATTGTGGGGGGGGCAGCATATCATATAATTCATTGTGTGGGGGGGGCAGCATATCATATAATTCATTGTGTGGGGGGGCAGCATATCATATAATTCATTGTGGGGGGGGCAGCATATCATATAATTCATTGTGGGGGGGGCAGCATATCATATAATTCATTGTGTGGGGGGGCAGCATATCATATAATTCATTGTGTGGGGGGGGGCAGCATATCATATAATTCATTGTGTGGGGGGGCAGCATATCATATAATTCATTGTGGGGGGGCAGCATATCATATAATTCATTGTGGGGGGGGCAGCATATCATATAATTCATTGTGTGGGGGGGCAGCATATCATATAATTCATCATGGGGGTGCAGCATATCATATAATTCATTGTGTGGGGGGGCAGCATATCATATAATTCATTGTGGGGGGGCAGCATATAATTCATTGTGGGGGGGCAGCATATCATATAATTCATTGTGTGGGGGGGCAGCATATCATATAATTCATTGTGTGGGGGGGCAGCATATCATATAATTCATTGTGGGGGGGCAGCATATCTTATAATTCATTGTGTGGGGGGGCAGCATATCATATAATTCATTGTGTGGGGGGGCAGCATATCATATAATTCATTGTGTGGGGGGGCAGCATATCATATAATTCATTGTGTGGGGGGGCAGCATATCATATAATTCATTGTGTGGGGGGGCAGCATATCATATAATTCATTGTGGGGGGGCAGCATATCTTATAATTCATTGTGTGGGGGGCAGCATATCATATAATTCATTGTGTGGGGGGGCAGCATATCATATAATTCATTGTATGGGGGGGCAGCATATCATATAATTCATTGTGGGGGGGCAGCATATCATATAATTCATTGTGGGGGGGGCAGCATATCATATAATTCATTGTGTGGGGGGGGCAGCATATCATATAATTCATCATGGGGGGCAGGGCCGGTTCTAGACAAAGTGGGGCCCTGGGCGAAACTAAAAGTGGGGCCCCAAAATAAAACTATTTTATGACCAGTCACAGTCAGCAAGACCTTTAGTATGGTAAAACAAACTGTAATATGGGAGAATTTTATAGGAGATAGATAAATGATAGGGAGATTTATGGGCAGCATGGTGGCTCAGTGATTAGCACTACAGCCTTGCAGCGCTGGTCAACATCTGCAAAGATTTTGTATGTGCTCTCTGTGTCTGCGTGGGTTTTCTCCGGTTTCCTCCCACACTCCAAAAAATTACTGGTAGTTTGATTAGACTGTGAGCCCCATTGGGGAGAGGGACCGATATTTTCTGAAAGCAGACACTTGCCCCATTTTCAAAATTGCATCAAAGATTTTATAGACATAGGCGCCTTCATGCAATTTTGATTAAAATTTTATTAAAAATACTTAAAATTTGACTTTGATGGCAAAAAATTTGATCCAAACAGAAAATGTTTACCTTCACATCTCCTAAATGTAATACATGGACATGTGTACAGTTCACAAATGTGCCCTATTGATATGTTCACATGAATAAATCCACATAATATCACTAAAACTGTAATAACTAGATATCTGCTTTTCAGCTAGACATTTTTAGACAGTCACAACCTGCAAAATATAGCAATAAAACAGAATAAAAAGTAAAGGCGCCATAAAAAATTTTGAAAGCAGACAACCAGGCCATGCATTTGGCAATTAACATTCAAAATTTCCTCTAAAATATGTACAAATCCAGATAATTATATAAAGAAAATCTACTTTCCTAAAACAGTAAGATGTGAGGAGATCATACATACCCCACACCAATATATTCACCAAAATATGCAGCAAAGGGAACTGCAGAAAATTTACACAGATGTATCATTGTCTGTTCCTTACACAATGGTAACCCAAATAAATAACTATATATCCATAAACCGAGCTAATGAGATAATAAAAGTCACGTTTAGATGTCGCCAATGTAATAGCTGCACAATAACAGAACCCTCCCCGCTTCATAAGAATGAGAGTGAGAACGTCATAACATCGGTGGAAATAATGGAGGATGGTGGGAAATACAAACTTTATACCAGGACATGTGTGTGTTTTTGGTGTTAGATTTAACTTTATGGACATGTTCTGGTTGCGGTGTAGTCACATTAGGCAAAGAGGATTGAATGTTCATCGTATCAGTCAATTTTCCCAACAAAAAATAACTATCACAAAATAAAAGGGAATAAGAGAGAAAGGGCCACATTTATCACTTTTGTGCGCCTATGAGTAGTAGTTGTGCCTAAATTCTGGCGCACTGTTTTCCAGAATTATCACAAGCTACAACCATCTGTGATAAGTTAATTTCCTGCATCTTATTAATCACTTTACTTTAAAACAGTTTAGGCGCAATGTTAGATTCGGGCAGTTACATGTCATCCTGCTACAAGCTCCTCTCTGCTTCTCCCACAGCCCAGAATGAAGATAACACTCACAGCAGCACCCAGGTGTGTGACACCCTGCACCCAGTGACCTCCTCAGCAGTGGCTTCTCCTGGAGGGGATCCCCCAGTGCTGGTCTCCTGCTGCACCCCTGGAATTCTGCACAGTATCCCCCTCAGACACACTGGTGATACTGTGCAGAATTACATGGGGGGCACTTGTCAGTACTATGTGCAACATTCTGTAACGTTCTCTTCTCTCTTGCTTTGAGCTCAGGATTCTGCAGATTGTTTTGTAAATAGAAGGTGATGAACTGTAAATAGAGTCTGCAGCTCCTGTCTGCAGAGTATCTAATGACTGTATTATCTGTACTAGTGTCTGCAGAGTATCTAATGTCTGTATGATCTGTTCTAGTGTCTGCAGAGTATCTCATGTCTGTATTATATGCACTAGTGTCTGCAGAGTATCTCATGTATCTATTATCTGTACTAGTGTCTGGATGAGTTTTTCTGCTAGAAATGAGCTCTTCTGCAAAGGGGCTCAGTGCTTTCTTCTCAGTTAACGCCACCTTCGGGCTGGAGTGTTTTTGCGCCTAAATGAAAAGTCGCAAGTGATGAATATCATTAGGCGCAGCAAAACATCTGGATTGCTAGGATAAATGAGGGAAAGCTGGTTATTTTTGCTGCGCAGCTAGCTTGGCATTTAGTCGCAAAAATGGCACAAAAACGGTGCGCCTGAATGAAAAGGCGCAAAAACAACAGAAAAAAACGATTGATACATGTGGCCCAAAGTGTTTTCTTAGATAGTTCTGCATAGAGAAGGGTTAAAAACATGAATATTAGTTGATATTATCCCTTCTCAAAATGTAGTAACATATAAAGTGAATATTTCCAGTATCTGTGAGGTGCAGCAGCTCCTGTGTGCAGCAAATTCTCCCTGTAGACTGATGGCTAAGAATCTGGAGGGGGGCACACTTCAGGGGGCCGTATCTCTGGCTCTGTGACACATAGAACCTCACTCCTTTTTTCCTATGAAAGGAGAGAGTCTCCTCTTTTATATGAATCTAAATTTGTGTTTCTAAATTGTAGGAAAACGGAGATATTAACTGTTAAACTGCCATTGGGAGTGATTTTTATATATAAAACGGCACCTGATATTCTCACTTTAAACCTGAATATCTCTGGATCCATAGCACCTAGAAACAAAATTCAAGATTCATTTGAAAGAAGAGATTCTCTCCTTTCTCCCAGGGGCCCTGGGCAATTGCCACCTTTGCCTACCCATAGCGCCGGCCCTGGTGGGGGGGCAGCATATCATATAATTCATTGTGTGGGGGGGCAGCATATCATATAATTCATTGTGTGGGGGGGCAGCATATCATATAATTAATCGTGGGGGGGGCAGCATATCATATAATTCATTGTGTGGGGGGGCAGCATATCATATAATTTATTGTGTGGGGGGCAGCATATCATATAATTCATTGTGTGGGGGGGCAGCATATCATATAATTCATTGTGTGGGGGGGCAGCATATCATATAATTCATTGTGTGGGGGGGCAGCATATCATATAATTCATCATGGGGGGGCAGCATATCATATAATTCATTGTGTGGGGGGGCAGCATATCATATAATTCAGACTGCCCAAATAAAATTAAAACCATGAACCACCGGGAGCTCAGGCCCCTTTAACCTTAAACCAATAATCGCCGATAAATAAACACACAGAGACTTGTATTAACGATAAACATATGTGGGTTGACATGAGGGTCGGCCACAGCTTTATATATTATTATTATAATAAACATCTTGTATTTTTTTATATTATTTTTTTGTATTATTTAAAACATAACTTGACAGGTAACAAATTTAAACAAACAAAGAGCAACCAAACCCCTCCCACCTGTATGCCTGCCAGCCAATGGGCATGTAGGCCAAATAACCCAACCAACCGCCAGCTGTGACAAAAGCAACGCCGAAAATACCGTAAACAAAGGGAGGGTGGGTGGGAAACGCAATCCAGAAAGAGGGTGAGTGGCGTCTGCAGCCCCTATTTAAGCTATGCTCACTTCCTGTACCACCCACGACACAAGCCCGCCCCTAGTCACGTAGCCCCCACCTCCCTGGGATACGCAGGGAGACAGAAAAGAAAGGGAAAAACCACCTTAGTTAAAGAAGGGCCTATTCCTGTACATAAAACCCCGCTAATTAAGACCCCTTTGTGCAGTCATTAGCCCAACGGCTATACGCCTCCGGGCTTGCAATTGTGTGGGGGGGCAGCATATCATATAATTCATTGTGTGGGGGGGGCAGCATATCATATAATTCATTGTGTGGGGGGGCAGCATATCATATAATTCATTGTGGGGGGGGGCAGCATATCATATAATTCATTGTGTGGGGGGGCAGCATATCATATAATTCATTGTGTGGGGGGGGCAGCATATCATATAATTCATTGTGGGGGGGCAGCATATCATATAATTCATTGTGTGGGGGGGCAGCATATCATATAATTCATTGTGTGGGGGGGCAGCATATCATATAATTCATTGTGGGGGGGGCAGCATATCATATAATTCATTGTGTGGGGGGGCAGCATATCATATAATTCATTGTGTGGGGGGGCAGCATATCATATAATTCATTGTGGGGGGGCAGCATATCATATAATTCATTGTGGGGGGGGCAGCATATCATATAATTCATTGTGTGGGGGGGCAGCATATCATATAATTCATCATGGGGGGGCAGCATATCATATAATTCATTGTGTGGGGGGGCAGCATATCATATAATTCATTGTGGGGGGGCAGCATATAATTCATTGTGGGGGGGGGCAGCATATCATATAATTCATTGTGTGGGGGGGCAGCATATCATATAATTCATTGTGTGGGGGGGCAGCATATCATATAATTCATTGTGGGGGGGCAGCATATCTTATAATTCATTGTGTGGGGGGGGCAGCATATCATATAATTCATTGTGTGGGGGGGCAGCATATCATATAATTCATTGTGTGGGGGGGCAGCATATCATATAATTCATTGTGTGGGGGGACAGCATATCATATAATTCATTGTGGGGGGGCAGCATATCTTATAATTCATTGTGTGGGGGGGGGCAGCATATCATATAATTCATTGTATGGGGGGGCAGCATATCATATAATTCATTGTGGGGGGGCAGCATATCATATAATTCATTGTGTGGGGGGGCAGCATATCATATAATTCATTGTGGGGGGGCAGCATATCATATAATTCATTGTGGGGGGGGCAGCATATCATATAATTCATTGTGTGGGGGGGCAGCATATCATATAATTCATCATGGGGGGGCAGCATATCATATAATTCATTGTGTGGGGGGGCAGCGTATCATATAATTCATTGTGGGGGGGCAGCATATAATTCATTGTGGGGGGGGCAGCATATCATATAATTCATTGTGTGGGGGGGCAGCATATCATATAATTCATTGTGTGGGGGGGGCAGCATATCATATAATTCATTGTGGGGGGGCAGCATATCTTATAATTCATTGTGTGGGGGGGCAGCATATCATATAATTCATTGTGTGGGGGGCAGCATATCATATAATTCATTCTGTGGGGGGGCAGCATATCATATAATTCATTGTGGGGGGGGGCAGCATATCAAATATTCATTGTGGGGGGGGGCGGCATATCATATAATTCATTGTGGGGGGGGGCAGCATATCAATTATTCATTGTGGGGGGGGGGGGCAGCATATCAATTATTCATTGTGGGGGGACATATCAAATAATTTAGGATTAGTATTCCAGTATTCATTCTAGTATATTAGATTCTTAGTTGGGTGGTTAAGCATTTATCAAGAGGGATCACAAATAATTCACAAGGCGAGGGGGGGGGCAGTATATTAGATAATTCATTGATGGGGGCAGTACATTAAGTAAATGTATTTTAAATAATTACTTGAGGTGACCAGCATCTAAAATTCATGGGGCACCACCGTATAATAGAGAGGGGTAAATTAATTAATTAAAGGGGGCAATAAAAATTAAGTCATTAATTGGGGGGGCAACATATATACCGCATATACTCGTGTATAAGCCGAGTTTTTCCAGCACAAAAAAATGTGCTGAAAAACCTCACCTCGGCTTATACACAAGTCAATTCAAAGAAATAAACGTAATACTCACCTTCCAGCGCCCAGATCCTTGGCGCAGCTCCTGATCCTCAGCGCGGCTCCTCTTCTTTCTTCTCTATCCTATTTCTGCCGCATCATAGTGTGCACCGGCCGGCAGATCGCATGGACACGACTCTGACGGCTGTTACAGCAAATAGAAGAAAAAAGAGGAGCCGCGCCAAGGATTGGGAGTGAGTGAGTATCTCCGGAGGGTGAGAATTAAGTTTTTTTTTTTATGTGCTTGGCATACAGGGGGCTGGCTGTATACTTTATGGGGCTTGCTGGCTGTATACTACATGGGGCTGGTTGTATACTACATGGCGCATGGCTGTATACTACAGGGGGCTGGATCTATACTACAGGGGGCTGGCTCTTTACTACAGGGGGTTGGCTGGCTGTATACTACATGGGGCTGGCTCTATACTACATGGGGCTGGTTGTATACTACAGGGGGCTGGCTCTATACTACAGGGGGTTGGCTGGATGTATACTACATAGGGACTGGCTGCGATACTACATGGGGCTGGCTCTATACTACATGGGGCTGGTTGTATACTACAGGGGGCTGGCTCTATACTACAGGCGGTTGGCTGGATGTATACCACATGGGGACTGGCTGCGATACTACATGGGGCTGGCTGTATACTACAGGGGGCTGGCTGTATACTACAGGGGCTGGCTGTATACTACAGGTAGTTGGCTGGATGTATACCACATGGGGACTGGCTGTATACTACTGGGGGCTGGCTGGCTGTATAATACAGGTAGTTGGCTGGATGTATACTACATGGTGGCTGGCTGTATACTACATGGGGGCTGGCTGTATACTATATACTGTATACATGATATATGTGGGGGCACAGTGTGGTCAGTTGTGATGTGAGGGGTATATATGATATATGTGGGGGCACAGTGAGGTCAGTTGTGGTGTGAGGGGTATATATGATATATGTGGGGGTACAGTGTGGTCAGTTGTGGTGTGAGGGGTATATATGATATATGTGGGGGCACAGTGAGGTCAGTTGTGGTGTGAGGGGTATATATGATATATGTGGGGGCACAGTGTGGTCAGTTGTGGTATGAGGGGTATATATGATATATGTGGGGGCACAGTGTGGTCAGTAGTGTGAGGAGTATATATGATATATGTGGGGGCACAGTGTGGCCAGTTGTGGTGTGAGGGGTATATATGATATATGTGGGGGCACAGTGTGGTCAGTTATGGTGTGAGGGGTATATTTGATATATGTGGGGGCACAGTGCGGTCAGTAGTGTGAGGAGTATATATGATATATGTGGGGGCACAGTGTGGTCAGCTGTGGTGTGAGGGGTATATATGATATATGTGGGGGGCACAGTGTGGCCAGTTGTGGTGTGAGGGGTATATATGATATATGTGGGGGCACAGTGTGGTCAGCTGTGGTGTGAGGGGTATATATGATATATGTGGGGGCACTGTGTGGTCAGTAGTGTGAGGAGTATATATGATATATGTGGGGGTACAGTGTGGTCAGTTGTGGTGTGAGGGGTATATATGGTATATGTGGGGGGCACAGTGTGGCCAGTTGTGGTGTGAGGGGTATATATGATATATGTGGGGGCACAGTGAGGTCAGTTGTGGTGTGAGGGGTATATATGATATATGTGGGAGCACAGTGTGGTCAGTTGTGGTGTGAGGGGTATATATGATATATGTGGGGGCACAGTGAGGTCAGTTGTGGTGTGAGGGGTATATTTGATATATGTGGGGGCACAGTGTGGTCAGTAGTGTGAGTGGTATATATGATATATGTGGGGGCACAGTGTGGTCAGTTATGGTGTGAGGAGTATATATGATATATGTGGGGGTACAGTGTGGTCAGTAGTGTGAGGAGTATATATGATATATGTGGGGGCACAGTGTGATCAGTTGTGGTGTGAGCGGTATTTATGATATATGTGGGGGGCACAGTGTGATCAGTTGTGGTGTGAGGGGTATATATGATATATGTGGGGGCACAGTGCGTTCAGTTGTGGTGTGAGGGGTATATATGATATATGTGGGGGCACAGTGCAGTCAGTTGTGGTGTGAGGGGGTATATATGATATATGTGGGGGGCACAGTGTGGTCAGTTGTGGTGTGAGGAGTATATATGATATATGTGGGGGGCACAGTGTGGCCAGTTGTGGTGTGAGGGGTATATATGATATATGTGGGGGCACAGTGTGGTCAGTTGTGGTGTGAGGGGTATATATGATATATGTGGGGGCACAGTGTGGTCAGTTGTGGTATGAGGGGTATATATGATAAATGTGGGGGTACAGTGTGGTCAGTTGTGGTGTGAGGGGTATATATGATATATGTGGGGGTACAGTGTGGTCAGTTGTGGTATGAGGGGTATATATGATAAATGTGGGGGTACAGTGTGGTCATTTTTGTATTTGAGGGTCAGGTGTAAGGAGTATATAAGATGATGCCAACCATGTCTGTTTTTATAAACCTGCAGAGATGAGTCATGGCTGGAAGAAGCCTCATGGAAGATCACAAAGAAGGGAAGAGACAACATGAGGGACGTCACCTGTAAGTCATTGGATGACACTGCGGCCTCTGTGCAGGACTGGTATCTACTACTATATGGTCACTATATGGTGGTATATACTGGTCTGTGTGTGTAGGTTATTACATAGTATTGCGGTATTATCCAGTTATTATGTAGTGGTGATAATCATGATGTAATGTTATTATTTGGGCCTGGTAAGAGGTGCTATTAGTGATATTGTCCTGTGCTCGGTGGTGTTTGTATAATAACAATATGGCGGTAAAGATCATCAGTAAATGGAGTTTCTATGTGGTAAATTATTGGTAATACCGGTCTGTGTGTAGAGTCTTGTGCTCATTATCAGGATGTTGGTATTTTCTTCATGTTGTGGTGATGCTGTGTGCTGCATTTTGGAGGAATCATTTATAAATTGTAGCGTTATTGTTTGGAATATTGGTCTTATGGTACTCTTAATTGGTAACAGTATTGTGGTATCATTATTTTATAATAGTATTTTTTGGTTTCTAATGTCTCTAGAGCTTTGAAACAGTATAACTATGTGGTATCTTTTTACTTATATTGTTGTGGTAGGGGGCCCCACGTCGGCTGCATAGCTGGGGGGCCCCATCCTAAATGAGGTGCTCCATACCACTGAGACCCTTAATCTGGCCCTGGTCATTTACCTACCCCATGTGGTCAGCAGCTACTGGGACAGATCTGTGGCCTCTGTCACCACCCTGGGATAAGAAGACTGCCTGAGAGTGAGTGTATACATGTGTGTATAAATGTGAATATGTGATATGTATATGCTCTATGTGATGTGTATATGTGTGTATCGGTGTCCGCTATGTATACATGCTGTATGTCTATTTACGGTAATGTATGTGTGTATATATGTGTTGTGCATATGTGGTGTGTATATATGGTGTATGAGTGTGTGGTGTGTATACGATTGGGTGTGTAAGGCTGGCAAGAAAAATTTTTATATGTGCATTTAAAGTTTTATTTGCGAGTACAACATAATGAAGAACCATTACCCTCTACATACGACTTTCCATTGGATTTTCCTGAGGCTGAAAGGAGGACCAATGGTAGCGATAGAATAGGGACTTGTTCCTAATGTATGAAGACTTAGTCTGGATGGGAGGACCGGGGGATTCACACCGCTGCCAGCTTCCTACCTTGTACAGTGTGAAAAGCTGAAAAACTGGTGGGGATGGGGCTTGTTTCATGCCTTCTCTGCCAAATAAATGGAAGGTATAGTATATTTATGTACATTTTCTGCCACATATTAGTCTTAGTCCTGATATATTGTATGTTAGGTTATAAATAATGTGACATGAATAAGCACAGAACTGTATTCTACTAAAAAGCTGTGATGTGCAAATAGTATCCATCAGGGGCGGACTGGGAATTTAAAACGGCCCTGGAAAAAACTATAAAAGTGGCCCCATTTTATGGGCGGGGTCAAAACAAGTGGGTGTGGTCATATAATGTGGGTGGGGTTATAACAGACAAATTGTTGGTAGATGGCCTTAATGCAAAACAAGAACATGTTTTGCTAGTAAGTGAATCTAATGTGCAAAGAATGTGACCTGTCAATCAGTAAATGATGCAAACACACGACCCGATAAGCCTTATATACCTTTCCCCTGTGCCATACATGTACAATTCAGAGAAATAATATATTGATACTGCCTCCTATGTACAAGAATAATGCTGCAATAACACATTTAGAATAACCCATTCAATCCTGCCTTCTACATACAAAATAAAACTACTACAATACCTTCCCCCATATACAAGCCAACTACTATAATACTGCCCCCTATGTACAGGAATATAACTCCTATAATACTGCCCCCTATGTACAAGAATATAACTACTATAATACTGCCCCTATGTACAAGAATATAACTACTATAATACTGCCCCCTATGTACAGGAATATAACTACTATAATACTGCCCCCTATGTACAGGAATATAACTACTATAATACTACCCCCTATGTACAAGAATATAACTACTATAATACTGCCCCCTATGTACAAGAATATAACTACTATAATACTGCCCCCTATGTACAAGAATATAACTACTATAATACTGCCCCCTATGTACAAGAATATAACTACTATAATACTGCCCCTATGTACAAGAATATAACTACTATAATACTGCCTCCTATGTACAAGAATATAACTACTATAATACTGCCCCCTATGTACAAGAATATAACTCCTATAATACTGCCCCCTATGTACAGGAATATAACTACTATAATACTGCCCCCTATGTACAGGAATATAACTACTATAATACTGCCCCCTATGTACAAGACTATAACTACTATAATACTGCCCCCTATGTACAAGAATATAACTACTATAATACTGCCCCCTATGTACAGGAATATAATTACTATAATACTGCCCCCTATGTACAGGAATATAACTACTATAATACTGCCACCTATGTACAAGAATATAACTACTATAATACTGCCCCCTATGTACAGGAATATAACTACTATAATACTACATATATACACAGAAGCGAACATGCAAAAAATCAGTATGTATCATATACAGCTACAGAAAACACATGAGATCCTCACCTATTGCATCCAGTGACATCAGGTGATCCCCGGATTGCACTCGTTCCTCATCTTTTCCAATAGTCACCTTGTCTCTTCCTCCAGGTACACAGCTTTCCTGCAGAGTTTACCAAACAGACGTCTTATGTTCTGCACTTTCCCATTGTCCCTTCTTCTGCTACCACCAATACTGTGCCCCGAATACTGTAATAGAGCCCCCTACAATATTAGTACCACACAAATAGTGCCCCAGAATGTAACACACTGTAATGGTAAGGATAATTTATTTCTTCTATTTTCTCCTGAAACCTCCTTTACCACCCACCCCCCCCACCCCAGTATTGATAGAGCTCCGACTATGACCCAGGTGTAATAATAATGGCCCCAGCCTACCCCAGTCATAAAATGAATGCCCCCAGCCTGCCCCAGACATAGAATTAATGGCCTCAGCCTGCCCCAGACATAGAATATATGCCCCAACCTACCCCAGACATAGAATTAATGGCCTCAGCCTGCCCCAGACATAGCATTTATGCCCCCAACCTACCCCAGACATAGAATTTATGCCCCCAACCTACCCCAGACATAGAGTTTATACTCCCAGCCTACCCCAGATATAGATTAATGCCCCCCCCCGCCCCAGACATATAATTTATGCCCCCTGCCAGCCCTAATGCCCCCTCCCACCCCAGACATATAATTTATGCCCCCCCGCCCCAGACATATAATTTATGCCCCCTGCCAGCCCTAATGCCCCCCCCGCCCCAGACATATAATTTATGCCCCCTGTCAGCTCTAATGACCCCCCCTGCCCCAGACATATAATTTATGCCCCCTGCCAGTCCTAATGCCCCCCCCCCGCCCCAGACATATAATTTATGCCCCCTGCCAGCCCTAATGCCCCCCCCCGCCCCAGACATATAATTTATGCCCCCTGCCAGCTCTAATGACCCCCCCCAGACATATAATTTATGCCCCCTGCCAGCCCTAATGACCCCCCCGTACCAGACATATAATTTATGCCCCTGCCAGCCCTAATGACCCCCCCGCCCCAGACATATAATTTATGCCCCCCTGCCAGCCCTAATGCCCCCCCACCCCAGACATAATTATTGCCCCATTCTATCATTAAAAAAAAAAAAAAACAACATCATACTCACCCTTTTAAGCACAGGTTTCTTCCCTCGGTCTTCTGTGGCTTGGTGTAAGAGGCGCGGGATAGTGACGTCACTGCTCCGCGCCTCTTACACCAAGCCGCGGAGCTGCAGGGAGGGCCGGACAGCTGACAAGGTAGGTGTCAGCCTCCACCACGCTACACAGGTCGCGCAATGACGTCAATTGCGCGACCTGTGTAGCTGCGGGTGTACACAGACGCAGAAGCAGCGGTGCTGCGCTGCGTCTGTGTACTAATCAATAGTACCAGCATCGTACGATGCCGGTACTATAGATTATGTTAAAAGTTGTAAAGAGGGAGTGCGGACCAGCCCTGCACCAGCACCGGACCGGCCCCACACCAGCCCAGGACCGACCGGCCCACCGGGAAAATTCCCGGTGGGTACAATGGCCAGTCCGCCCCTGGTATCCATACACTGATCATGCCTAAGTAATGAAAGTAATGCAATGAGATAACCAGAAAAGAATATCCCGGTGGATTCATGACGTTCTGCCAATTATCATCCACAAGCGTCAATACGAATGGATATAAACCGTGTCAGACTGCGGTTCCTTGGACACACCTGTCAATATTACTCTAGGGGGCACACTTCACCATCCCCTAGTACAGTGATGGCGAACCTTTTCGAGACCGAGTGCCCAAACTACAGTCAAAATCCACGTATTTACCGTGAAGTGCCAACATGGAATTTTAAGTAGTAACTTATTGGTCGAGCAGGATGACCTCCAAAGACATTGCAGTTCTTTCAACAGTTCTCAGTTTTCCCGCAGTTCTAAACAGCCAATCTAGTGTCGCTGTAAAATAGCACTGAGAGCAGCATTTCTTAAGCTGCCTGGGACTGCAATATTTGGTGGATTTGATCCATATTCTGTCCTGGGGTGATGGCCCGAGTGCCCACAGAAATGGCTCTGAGTGCCACCTCTGGCACCCGTGCCATAGGTTCGCCACCACTGCCCTAGTACATAGACATAAGAGGAACTTTTGGTTCTCCGGGGGAGCCTGTCCAATACTGGATGAAGGAAAGGATTCACAACGTGTTTCTGGGGCTCCCTTCCTCGGGTACAATGAAAGCACAACGGATGACACATCATTTGTTCAGAGGCTTCATGTATGAGCCAGCAGTATGGACAATGTGACATTTATCTATGTATATCATAGTACACAAGCCACTGGAGAAACATATGACATAGACATCCGGGGGAAGCAGACTGCTCAAGCAACACCATGGCAGCTCTTTCTAGTTATGACACTTAAACAAATATGTCACATAACAAATACAATCTGTATGTAGCGGGTTAACCCCTTATATGGACAGGGTCCACCAGCGTCCTCCCTCCTGCCAAACCAGTGAATACAATTGGCACATTTTACCCCAATAAACTATGATGATTCTCTGGCAAACAATGAAGTTCCGGAGCATTTTGCACACAAATAATAGAAGCTTGTATGGATTTGTTCGTCTATTGGAAACAATACAACAATTTGTAAATCTCGAGCCTATGTTTTTCTATGGACTTAAATTTGCAACAAATCTCCTCTTGTGATTATTTAGGGAAGTCTTTCATGAGTGTAAGGAGGAGAGGATTCTCTGGACCACCGCAGGACCGGAGTCTAAGTGTCACGTGGTCCTCACCGGGGCCCTCCGCAAGGCGGGATGGACTTGCTGCGGCAGGGGACCACCAGGTCTTTCCACAGATGTGACTAGCCCGCGGTGGCAGCCGAGGCCAAAGTACCTTAACAGTGTTCCCGTGACACACGGGACACAAGAACACAGCAACGCGGGAACACAGCAACGCGGAGGGACTCTGGTAACACGGGAACGCGGAGGGACTCTGGTAACACGGGAACGCGGAGGGACTCTGGTAACACGGGAACGCGGAGGGACTCTGGTAACACGGGAACGCGGAGGGACTCTGGTAACACGGGAACGCGGAGGGACTCTGGTAACACGGGAATGCGGAGGGACTCTGGTAACACGGGAACGCGGAGGGACTCTGGTAACACGGGAACGCGGAGGGACTCTGGTAACACGGGAACGCGGAGGGACTCTGGTAACACGGGAACGCGGAGGGACTCTGGTAACACGGGAACGCGGAGGGACTCTGGTAACACGGGAACGCGGAGGGACTCTGGTAACACGGGAACGCGGAGGGACTCTGGTAACACGGGAACGCGGAGGGACTCTGGTAACACTGGAACGCGGAGGGACTTTGGTAACATGGGAACGCGGAGGGACTCTGGTAACACGGGAACGCGGAGGGACTCTGGTAACACGGGAACGCGGAGGGACTCTGGTAACACAGGAACGCGGAGGGACTCTGGTAACACAGGAATCAGGAACGCAGGAATATTGCTTAGAAGCTTTTCCTAAGGCTGTGAGGCACAAAGATCCGGCAGGGCTTGCAGGAAGAGGAAGGGTTAAATAGATTACCTGAAAATGGCCAGTGGCAATTAGTGGCGCGCGCTGGCCCTTTAAATCTCCTGAAGGCAGAGCGCACCCTAGGTATCGAGAACGCGCTGGTGGGGTGACCCGTGACCCCATGGGTTACGGGACCACCTGTGACAATGGGTCATTGGGCCAGACTGTGTTAATGTTGATTATACAGCTAATTAAAAAAGTTAAAGGGGTATTCTCATTTCGGCAAATTAATGTTATTGTTTGTATGATGAAAAATAATACAATTTTCTAAAATTCTATAGAAAGCTTCATTGCTTACTTCCAGGGGACAGAATCTGACCATGGTCACACAGGTGCACGGCTCGTTATATAACACGGCTCTGATTACTCTCTGTGATACTAATGGGCCGTGCACCTGTGTGACCACGGTCAGATTTCTGTCCACTGGAAGTAAACCTAGAAGCTTTCTATGGAATGACAGCAAGCAGAGATCTAGAAAACGGTGAGAAATTGATACAGAAAGTGTATTGTAAAGTTGTATAACTTTTCATTATTCTAACAATATACATTACTTATGGAAATGGGAAGACCCCTTTAATACTCATTATGATGCCACCGTGTTATGTCTCCTGTTGGACAAGACAGCAGGACTAGGATGCAAACCTTGCCAACTCCTGGGCAGCAACATGGCTTTATTTAGTAGTTCATAGACTCCTGAATCGTCATTTGCTGAAGACAAACAAAAACTACATTGAATTGAAAGATATTTATTTATCTCATCTGATATTATGTGATATTATTATAATCTTTACATCTTTCGCGGTTTACGCTTTCTTCTGTACTGTCCGTCTTCCCGGTACACGCCTTCTTCTATTATTTAAAAAAAAAAGAACATACAATTTTAAGAATTCATATATCAGTAAAATAAATAAAAGAAATATATTTGGAGTATTGATGCCACATAAAGGTTCCCTCTAGAATGAACACTGTCCTGTAGATTATTCACTGAATATATCTGTAGTGAGTAGCTTCAGTGTTCTTGGGGCCCTTTTGTATTGCAGGGTACAACATAGAATGGTGGAACAATTAGGGGGGGTGTGGCCTTTTTTGGTGGAGCTACAGAGGGGATGTCTTCTAAATGAACCCCTTCCCGACATTTGACGTACTATTACTGCATGGCGGGAGGTGCGTTCCCGCAAAATGCGGTAATAGTACGTCAAGCTTCTGGCGCCGGATCCTGAACGGAGCCGGCGCCAGAAGCTGCGGGTGTCGGCTATATATCATAGCCGACACCTGCCTCTAACACCCGCGATCGGAGATTTCTCCGATCGCGGGTGTTAACCCCTAACACGCCGCGGTCGCGCTGACCGCGGCGTGTCAGGGGCATTCTCGCTGGAATCGGACCCCCCCGCGGCACTTACCGGGGGGGCCCGCTGCTCCGATCGCAGCCCCGGGACTGCCGGTGCCCGGGGCTGCGCGATCCTCCTGCCGGGAGCCGGACCCGTGCTTCCTGGGAGGACCCGGCTGTGACACACTGAGCATGCGCAGCATGCTCAGTGTGTCACATAATACAGTGTAATACATCTGTATTACACTGTATTAGGTGAAGAATAGCTTGAACAAGTGATCAATGGATCACTTGTTCAAGCTAACCTGTAAAAGTAAAGAAAAAAGGTAAAAAAACACTAATAACACACTTTTGAATAAAAATAATTAATTAAATTCATAGGTTACAGAAGTCTTGCAGTGAGAGCCAGATGCCTAATTACCTTTAAACCTGCAATTAAAGGGAACCTACCAGCAGGCCTCATTTTCACTAAAGACAGGTTGCAGAAGCCCATGACACCCGCAGTGCACATCTGCCTCTCTGCCTTTATAAGCATTTCCATTACAATATAATTGTAAATCCATGGGTAGTCCCAGGGGCTGGGCTGTGGTTTGGATACATTTCAAAAAACATGAGCCTTGTCTGTGTTACTCCCTCCTCAGATCTTAGCCCCCCCAACTTTGTGCTCCTGTACAGCTCCACCTCCTGCTCCTTCTCAGAGGTCACAGCCTGGTGAGCTGATATCAGTGGGGGAGGGACAAGCTCTACAGGAGCACAAATATGGAGGCAGCGTGCAGCTCAGACAAGTCACATATAGGGGCACTGTCACGGTTACACCCGCGATCCTAGGTAAGGATTGAGGGTGTACCTGTGCCTGCTGCCGCGGCCCCCGCTTCCCCAGCTCTCACTTACCTCTCCTGGTTCCGGCCTGCACTCTTACTCCCAGCGTGTAGGCCGCATGCTTCTTCCATGCAGTCGCGTGCTCCTGCCACTAGAGGGGGCGCGCGCGGACTTCTCCCAGCCTTAAAGGGCCAGCGTCCTCCTTATTGGCTCTGGCATTCCTGGCTATAGCCTGGCGACTCCCAGCATCCCCTGCCGGATCTTCATGTCCTGGTATTCCAGCAGCCATCCGAGGTCCTGCCTGCCATCATTGGTCCGCGTGTCCCTAATTTGGCTGCCACCGCGGGCCTAGTCGCACCCACGGAGCGACTTGGTGACTCCCGCCGCAGCAAGACCATCCCGCTTTGCGGCGGGCTCTGGCGAAGACCAGGAGATCACTTAGACTCCGCTCCCGGGTGCGACTAAGGTTGTTTTCTCCAGCGGTGGTCCAGGGAGTCCACTGTTTATCCCCGAGATTGTGACAGTAAGATCCGGCCATGGACTCCGCCAAGGTCCTGTATCCTGCAAAAGCCATGGTCTGTGTCGAGGATCCGTACCTGTTACTGGGTGACCTCCCTAGCACCATCGCCCGGCAGTCCCAAGAGATTGCTGCCCAAAAGGAACTCTTGGACAAACTCGCTGTCACTCTTCGGATGATTGCCTCCCAACAGCAGGCTCCCACGACTCCTCCCGTTGCTGAACCCGAAAATTTTTTGCCGGACAAATTTGATGGCGACCCCAAATTGTGCCGGAGATTTATTTCCCAGTGCTCGCAGCACCTTGAACTGTTATCCTCCCAGTACCCCACCGAGCGCTTTAAGGTGGCGTTCATCTACTGTCTCCTCACTGAAGAGGCCCTGGCATGGGCTACCCCTCTATTGGATAGTGGTGACCCGGTCATGGTCTCCCATACTAAGTTCCTGGCAAAAATCCGGTCTAGGTTTGAATCACCTCAAGTTCGGCTACCTCGCCTGTCCAACTTGGTCCCGGTGTCCCCAGTGTCTCCACTGCCTCCCAGAGCTGCTCCAGTCACTCCGCAGCTTCCCAGAGCTGCTCCAGCGGCGCCCAAGCCTCCGCAGCTTCCCGCAGCTGCTCCAGCAGCGCCTTAGCCTCCGATGCTTCCCGCAACTGCTCCAGTGGCGCCCAAGCCTCCGCAGCTGCTCCAGTGGCGCCCAAGCCTTCGCAGCTTCCCAGAGCTGCTTCAGCGGCGTCCAAGCCCCTGCAGCTTCCCAGAGCTTCTCCAGCGGTGCCTGCCATCCGAGGTCCTGCCTGCCATCCGAGGTCCTGCCTGCCATCCATGGTCCTGCCTTCCGTGGTCCCCGTGTCCCTACCTTGGCTGCCACCACGGGCCTAGTCGCACCCGCGGAGCGACCTGGTGACTCCCGCCGCAGCGGCGGGCTCTGGCGAAGACCAGGAGATCACTTAGACTCCGCTCCCGTGTGCGACTAAGGTTGTTATCTCCCGCGGTGGTCCAGGGAGTCCACTGTTTATCCCCGAGATTGTGACAGGCACATTTACTCACCCAGTCCTGTCGCGACCTCGACAAGGATTTGGGTCTGCCGCGATTCACTAAGCTCGTGCGCCTGAGTTACTGCATCCATCGATTCGGCACTGAGGTCCACTGGAGTTCACCTGCTTCTTCCTGGTGCATGTGAGTGCTTAATCTTGCGACACACTTCCTTTTTTAAATTCCGCGGATTGTCCGAATCCGTCAGGTTGTCCGTCAGCCCACCCCTCGATTTCTGTTGCGCGCAAGACAGCGCTGATGCGCCAAAATCCGCTCGCGTGTGCCAAAAACCCGGGCAATTTGGCGCAAAACGGAAAACGCATCCGAAGGACCCTTAGTAAGTGAGCCCCATTGTTTTTTGAAATGCATCCAAATCAAAGCCCAGCCCCTGGGACTACCCCAGGATTTTGTCCCTTAACCCTTTCAGACCCGTCATTCATGTGACAGCTGGGTGTATAGAGCAGGTGGCAGTGCTGGCTCCTATATTTACTACATACCGCTACTACAACGCTATAGAACAAGCCGCTTCATCCTTCTCCCTAGGGTCACTGGCTGCCCCTGATAACCGGACACCCAGTCCTGCACCCGCGATTAGCATGGAAGCAGAAGGAACTTCAGCAACGTGGAAAGACCAGAACTACCTGACTACTTTTCTTCAAGTTATATGCGGAATGTGTAACAGAACCTGCACAACACTGGTGTGAACTTAGTCGTAGTGTTATTAGAAAAGACACGTTTTTGTAATAAGGATAATTCTCACCTTTTAACATGTCTATATATTCTTTAGTGTACATCTTTGTCTGGTCAAATGTTTCAGCAGCTATGATATAAAGTAGAAACCATGATAAAGCATTTAGACTCCGGTTACAGTATTTAATGTATTTTTTTTTATTAGAAACATCTTCAAAATTTAGCTTTTAGTGTCATTCAGTGGAGGCTTGTTGAATATATGCAGCGCTCAATGGGAAGCATCGGTATAACACCTTATAGGAGGATGTGGCTGCACACAAGACAAAGACCTTTTTTGCAGTTTTTGTATTGGGACTCATTGGGGCACATTTACTTACCCGGCCCATTCGCGATCCAGCGGCGCGTTCTCTGCGGTGGATTCGGGTCCGACCGGGATTTATGAAGGTAGTTCCTCCGACGTCCACCAGGTGGCGCTGCTGCGCTGAAAAGCATCTCAACGCGCCGGAATACACCGAGCTGGACCAAGTGAAGGTAAGCGCTTCCCAAGCGACACATTTTCCGTTTTTAAATGCGGCGGTTTTTCTGAATACGTCGGGTTTTCGTTTGGCCACACCCCCCAGATTTCCGTTGCGCGCATTCCGGTGCGCCACAATCCGGTCGCGTGCGTCAAAATCCCGGGGCAATTCAGGTACAATCGGCGCAAATCGGAAATATTCGGGTAACACGTCGGGAAAACGCGAATCGGGCCCTTAGTAAATGACCCCCATTATGTTTCGGTATAAAGATGTAGCAGAAATGACTTGGGAAATTCATTGTAACATTGCAAGATTTTATCTACTCCTCTACAGGAGCCTAAATGTAAACAAATTACAGGCGGTCACTGACTTAAGGACACCTGACTTACAGAAGACCCCTAGTTACAGAGGGACCTCTCTGACCACTGTGACGTC
Source organism: Engystomops pustulosus (assembly GCF_040894005.1). Classification (NCBI taxonomy): domain Eukaryota; kingdom Metazoa; phylum Chordata; class Amphibia; order Anura; family Leptodactylidae; genus Engystomops; species Engystomops pustulosus. Next base: position 15,395,210 of record NC_092419.1, on the reverse strand, counting down.
TGGTGAAGTCTCTGGAGGCGTAACTTTAGTCCCAGACTACAATGATCAGCTGTAATGGAGCTTTTCTGATAATCCTTGTTCCCATGACAGAATACATTTTTGAAAATCCAACTCACTGGGACAACAATGTTTTTTACAATTCTAAAATATACCTGTTATAATTCAACTTAAGTACAAGAACCTATCTTGTATGTAACCTGGGGACCGCCAGTATTGTGCCAGTAAATGCATATATATAACTAACTGATCCAACCCACTGGGGCCTAGCCTTTATCAGTGGCTGGAGGAAGCCTGGGCGCTGAATACCTGGGTGACTGGCTAGTGTGGCCTAGCGCACAGCGATGGTCATGGTGCTTGGTATCAGGAGCAGAGGCCTTGTCCGCAGCCTGGCAGGTCTCCAGCAGGTGGTGTGTTCCAGAAAATGGAGGGAGAGGCTGAAAGTGTAGGTTTCTCCCTGGGGCAACCCTGATGTGTGGATAGGGATCCCTGGTGATGGAGGATGGGACGCCCTTGGTAGTATACAGCCTGATCCAGGGATCACTCAGAGGCACATTGGTAAAGCATAACTTACAGTCATTTATTGGAAACCTGGCAATGGCCACAACAGCAGCAAACTTCAGCTGGGTAGAGCTGGCTAATTGGATGTTAGGTCCTCAGGAAGAGACTGGATAAACAGCTTGAGGCTGGGGTAGGAGAGTTGGCAGCTTCAGCAGCAGAGTTAGAGCAGATTCCTAGTGGTGCAGTTCTGCTTTGGGTCTGGTCTCCTGGCAGGCCGATTATTAAGGAGTCCTCTGCTGTGCCTCAGCACTCTCTGCGCTCTCCCTGGAGAGACCTCAGGGGAAAGGGACCTGAACCTTCCACACCCTTGGGGAGTGTCCAGCTCAGCCCATCCAACCAGCTCTCTCCTTGCATTACAAGTACAACACATCTGTCTGGTCAACAGTACTTTACAGACAGAGAGTTAAAGTTGCATTACCACTATCCCACACTGGGGGTCCTCAGTGAGTTGATCACTCTCACAGAGAGAGACCTTTTGCATGGCAGGGGATTTGAGTTTCGCAACACCTGATTAACCCTTGCGTTGGCAGGGGTGTTGCACTGACATTACCCGAATTAAATTTCCCCCAGGTTAGACCTGGCGGACATTTCAGATGCAGTCTATAGTAAATATGGCGAGCCAGGGCATACATGTGGAGGCTTAAAATGGGGAAAAGTAGCAGACGAGGCATTGTTTTAGCAGTTATCAGAAATGTATCATTAAACCCAGAGATGGTTTAAGGACCAGGCCCTTTTTCGTTTTTGCGTCTTTATTTTTCACACCCCACCTTCAAAAATCTATAACTTTTTTATTTTTCCATGTAGAGAGATGTGTGACGGCTTGTTTTCTGCGTAACAAATTGCACTTCATAGTGATGGCATTTAATTGTCTATGCCATATACTGGGAAGCGGGAAAAAAATTCTGAATGCAGTGAAAATGGTGAAAAAACGCATTTGTGCCGTTTTCTTGTGGGCGTGGATTTTACGTCTTTCACGGTGCGCTCCAAATGACATGTCTAATTTATTCATTGGGTCAATACGATCACATGGATACCAAATTTGTATAGGTTTTATAATGTTTTCATACATTTACAAAAATTAAAACCTCCTGTACAAAAATAAAAATCTTCATTTTGCCGTCTTCTTGCGCTAATAACTTTTTCATACTTTGGTGTATGGAGCTGTGCGTGGTGTCATTTTTTGCGACTTTTGATGACGTTTTCAATGCTTTTATTTTTAGAATTGTACGACCTTTTGATCACTTTTTATTGAATTTTTTATATTTTTCAAAATGGCAAAAAAATGCCATTTGCGGCTTTGGGCACTATTTTCCGTTACGGGGTTAAACGCAGTAAAAAATAATTCTTATATTTTGATAGATCGGGCATTTTCGGACGCGGCGATATCTAATGTGTTTATGATTTTTACTGTTTATTTATATTTATATCAGTTCTAGGGAAAGGGGGGTGATTTGAATTTTTAGGTTTTTTTATTATAATTTTTTATTTTTTATTTTTTTTTATTTAAATTTTTTACTATTTTTCAGACTCCCTAGGGTACTTTAACCCTAGGTTGTCTGATTGATCCTACCATATACTGCCATACTACAGTATGGCAGTATATGGGGATTTTGCACACCATCTATTACAATGTGCAGATCGCACATTGTAATAGATGGCCTAAAACATGATAGCCTCGGATCGTTGTGTGATCCCAGGCTGTCATGGCAACGGATCGCCACTCCCCTATGACGTCACGGGGAGTGACGATCGGAGCCAAGATGGCGGCGCCCACGCGCCGCCGGCCCGTTAATGCCGCCGGCAGCTTTGCCGGCGGCGATGAAAGGGTTAACACCCGCGATCGGTACAAGTACCGATCGCGGGTGTTAGCGGCGGGTGCTTGCTTCATTGTGAAGCAAGCACCCGGCGTGTATGAAGAGGGCTCAGCCCGTGAACCCTCTTCATACTACCCCATGCGCAATAAAACGTACAGGTACGTCTTATTGCGCTATGGGGTTAATATGGCTTATTAATTATGGATTAATATTTGTTACCTGCAATTGCCTCCTCTTTCTTTTCCTCTTTCTTTTCCTCTTTCTTTTCCTCTTTCTTTTCCTCTTTCTTTTCCTCTTTCTTTTCCTCTTCCTCTTCCTCAGTCACATCACAATGAAATTTATAGCTAAATTTGTAAAAACAGACATAAAATTGTTACAATCAATCACTAAAATAGATGACAATTTTCACTTCTACCAGGCAATAGACAGACTCAAAAAACAAACTTATGTAAGAATACAGATGCAAGGGGTTAAAGGAAACCTACCATTTCAAATGGTAGGTGTAAGCTGTAAACACCGAGCACCAGCTCAGGGTGAGCTGGTGCCGGTGCTTAGTTTCGTTAGTGTTAAAACCGCGGTATCCCGGTTTTAACACTTTTTAAACTTTATAGCAGAAACTGCTTCGGCGCTGAATGCGCACGATCGTGCGCGCGCCTACATAGGAAATGCCGCAGGCGTTGTGCGCGCCGAAGCAGCTTTTGCTATAAAGTTTAAAAAGTGTTAAAACCGCGATACCGCGGTTTTAACACTAACGAAACTAAGCACCGGCACCAGCTCACCCTGAGCTGCTGGTGCTCGGTGTTTACAGCTTACACCTACCATTTGAAATGGTAGGTTTCCTTTAAAGTTCTGACTGTGTAGTGCGATGAGGTAAATATTGTGAAATAACATTGTATTCGGTTCTTTCACATTGGCGTTGGCGCTCAGCTTCAGTTGCGCATATGTTGCGTTTTATCTCTGTTGTGTCTCCATTTTTCTTCCATTTTGTCTCCATATCCGCAAAATAACAAGGAAGGTTTAACATTGCTTTGAAAACATCACACTTAGTTTCTTAGCCTTATCATTGAAAAGAAAAGCATGTTTCATCCGTTTTTTTTGTAGACAAATAGGGGGTCATTTACTTACCCGGTCCTGTCGCGATCCAGCGGCGCGTTCTCCGTCGAGGATTCGGGTCTTCCGGCGATTCACTAAGGTAATGCACCCAATGTCCACCAGGTGTCGCTGCTGCTTCGAGGTCCACCGGAGTTCACTATCCTATCCTGGGTGCAGGTAAGCGAGTGTCAAGCGACACTTTTTTTTTTTTATTTCCGCAGTTTTTCCGAATCCATCGGGTTTTCTGACGGCCAAGCCCACGATTTACGTTGCATGCATGCCGGCGCCGATGTGCCACAATCCGATCGCGTGCGCCAAAAACCCGGGGCAATTCAGGGAAACGCGGCGCAAATCGGTAATATTCGGGAAACCCGACGAAAAATAGCGATTTGGGCCCTTAGTAAATGACCCCCATAGACTTCTGTTGCTTTCCGTGATACACATCCATGAAAAATATTAAGGCAAGTTTTATGATTTTTTGTTTTCTGAATGCATATCTATATAAAAGGAATGTGGATTCCCCCGATGGTCTGATCTATTTTGTTGTACACGGATTACTATGAGCTGGAGAGGCTCTGAATGTTACACCCCTGTACACACTTAGGATTTGAATATGGAGCTTTTTCTTTTTATGTCAAAATTTCCTTCTTTCCCTTTCCACATACAAAGGGTTAAGTGAAAATAAAAGCCAAAGGAAAAACACCCATAGCAACCAATGGATTTGATGCATCCGTGGAAATCACTGAACCACAGACGTACAAAACCACGCCAATGTGAAAGAGCCCTTCACAACAGGGAAAATATTTCATTCTGAATAATTTTGTAGATCAATGTCCCATGAAAAACATTTACTAGCCAGAACAGAAATTGTAATGTGTAATTCTGGTGTAATAATGTATTTTATCAAATGTAACGTAACTCACCAATAGTACAAGGCAGCAGCGAGCACAGCGATCAGGAAGGCACCATAAAGGCTCAGGGCTATATAAGTAAGAACTGGTAATAAAGACACAAATAATCATCACATAAATCAAGTGACAATAAAACCAGCAGAAATATGGTGCCCGATGTTGGGTATAAAAGATGTTCTAGCAGATGTAGGACCTGGATCAGACAGAACTGGCGTGATAGAAGAGTATACACATAGACACAGACTGCAGATTGTGAATGCAAATACATGAATAAATGTCATTAGTTTCTATGAACACAATGATCGCCATGTGCTGGCTTAGGTCATTGACCTCTGACAAGAATAGACATTGTACAGCTCTTTGAATGACGGCTGTAGCTGGACTCTGCAGGACTCATCCCCCTCACTAAAGACTATCTTTATATTTACACATTGTAGCTTTATCATCAGCTTTATGTAAAGGACGTATATGGCGTCATGTGTTCTCTTATGTCATCAGTCACCTGTGTCTCTGTCTCTACAAGTGTCACCTGTGTCTCTGTCTCTACAAGTGTCACCTGTGTCTCTGTCTCTACAAGTGTCACCTGTGTCTGTATCTCTACAAGTGTCACCTGTGTCTCTACAAGTGTCACCTGTGTCTGTGTCTCTACAAGTGTCACCTGTGTCTCTACAAGTGTCACCTGTGTCTCTACAAGTGTCACCTGTGTCTCTGTCTCTACAAGTGTCACCTGTGTCTCTGTCTCTACAAGTGTCACCTGTGTCTGTGTCTCTACAAGTGTCACCTGTGTCTCTACAAGTGTCACCTGTGTCTGTATCTCTACAAGTGTCACCTGTGTCTCTACAAGTGTCACCTGTGTCTCTACAAGTGTCACCTGTGTCTCTGTCTCTACAAGTGTCACCTGTGTCTCTGTCTCTACAAGTGTCACCTGTGTCTCTACAGGTGTCACCTGTGTCTGTATCTCTACAAGTGTCACCTGTGTCTCTACAAGTGTCACCTGTGTCTGTGTCTCTACAAGTGTCACCTGTGTCTCTACAAGTGTCACCTGTGTCTCTGTCTCTACACCACCACCACCGAGAGGGGGTGTGTGACTGTTCTCTCTGTGGGGGTCATTTACTAAGGGCCAGAATCACATTTTTCCGGCGGTTTACCCGAATTTTTCCGTTTTGCGCCGATTTTTCCCTGAAATGCCCAGGGGTTTTGGCGCATGCGATCGTATTGTGGCGCGCAGATGTGCATGCGAGGGAAATCGGGGGCTTGGCCGTACGAAAACCCGACGGATTCGGAAAAACCGCTGCATTTTAAAAAAAAAAAGTGTCGCTGGACATGCGCTTACCTTCACCTGGCCCAGCTTGGTGAACTTCAGTGCGTTCCGATGGACTTCAGCGCAGCCGCGACACCTGGTGGACGTCGGAGGAACTACCTTAGTGAATCGCCGGAAGACCCGAATCCTCCACACAGAAAGCGCCGCAGGATTACGAATGGACCGGGTAAGTAAATCTGCCCCTGTATGTCTGTCAGTCTGTCTCAGTCACACACAGATATCTGGTGTTAGCCATTACAGAGACAATATTTAATATCTCACTACTTACTTATATCCGCACGGGTTGTTGGTCTTTGAGAGCTGGTCGGGAGTTTCACTGTCCACAAATAAGGAAAAAATAATAAGTCACATATTTTATACTTGGCAGAGGCTTTATACTCCAGTATGGAGGTCATACCATAAAGCACAGGTGTCCCTTATATAGATGTAATACCATCAGAAACGTCCCTTACTCTAGTAGTAGAGACAATGGGGAGGATTTATCAAACTGTTTAGGACAGAATTCTGACATAGTTTGTGCCAAAAAAGGTCTAAAACACATCTGGCTCACATTTATAGAAAAAAAAGTTCCGGGGCTTGGCCTTTGGAAAAAGTGTGTAGCATTGGTAAAAGTGGCAGGGCCGTTTCCAGATCGTAAAAAACGCGTGCGTTTTTGACAGGTTTCAGCAATTATCTTAATTCAAACTGGTCAAAAACGCGTCCGTTTTTGACAATCTAAAAACGGCCTAAAAACGCCATGTGTGTCACCACCCTTAGGCCGCATTCACACGAAAGTATGAAAACGACCATAAATATGTATATACACGGGTAGCATAAGGCCCCATTCATTTCAATGGACAATACGGCCACCCATTTACATGGCTGTAACGAGTCGTATAGAAATATAGAGCATGTCCTATTTTATCATGTATTTCCCTTCCATATAGAAATCTATGGGAATGTATAAAATACAGGTTGCATACAGCTGCAGTATATAGGTGCAATATTCAGAACCAGTGGGAGTGGGAGGTGTATTCGCCAGCCAATAGTCCATCATTTGCCAGCCCACCGAGTTTTATATGTACGGATACGGTGACATACGTGCACATACGGTTGAAAATTGTCACTTATATACAGATTCATACAGCGCGGAAATACAGGACTGGAGAAATGATACATTTGTGTGAATGCCGCCGTACTTTGAGGCACTTTTTATAAACCTGCCCCAATGTGTGTATTGGGTTATCTAAAAGTCCATAATTGGAAATGCAAATGATATTCCTAACATTTGAGGCAATTCTTACATCTTTGCATTACAGCGATAACGCACAATGTCCCATCATTTGACCGTCTATATAAAATTCGGCCAATCCTCGACCATTTTGGCACAACGTTTTTTCGAGGCATACACCCCTTTACAAAACATCTGTGTAGACGAGTCACTGGGACATTTCAAAGGCAGGTTAAAATCCCACCAGTACCTGCCCAGCCAGAGGGCAAGGTATGGAATCCAAATGTACACGTTGTGTGAGAGAACCACAGGGTGCACCCACAGGATTAGGGTTTATGAATTAGCCCTCCAGGATGCCCCCCCCCTGTCCTAGGAGTTACTAGGAAGCTTGTGTGGGATCTGGTGCACCCGCTTCTAGATAAAGGTTACCACTTGTACGTGGATAACTTTTATACCAGCGTTCCACTTTTCCAATCCTTTAGCTCCGGAGGTATTGTAGTGTGCGGCTCTGTACACAAAATCCAGAGAGGCCTCCCGGGAGCCCTTGTTAGAAAGAGGTCGCACTAACATTTTTACAGAAGAGTAATAATACTCCTCTTACTGTTTTTGGGAAGTATTTTTAGCCGAGGAGTATTACCTTATATACTCAAGTATAAGCCTAGTTTTTCAGCACAAAAAATGTGCTGAAAAACCCAAACTCGGCTTATACTCGAGTCAAAAAAATAAATATATCTAAACTCACCTTTCCGGCGACCCCTGTATATCTTCTGTGCGATCTGTCCGGCAGCGGCGGCAGGCTATATACACTGGGGCAGGGGCTGGCTGGCTATATACACTGGGGCAGGGGCTGGCTGGCTATATACACTGGAGCAGGGGCTGGCTGGCTATATACTGGGGAGGCGGTGACCAATACATTTCCCACCCTCGGCTTATACTCGAGTCAATAGGTTTTCCCAGTATTTTGTGGTAAAATTAGGGGCCTCGGCTTATACTCGGGTCGGCTTATACTCGAGTATATACAGTACATTTTTTTTGTAATACAAATATTTTACTCCTAGCTGTATATAATGTCAACAGCGTGCTCGCCCCGCACGCACACTCACTGCATACAGCACATTCGCCCCGCACGCACACTCACTGTATACAGCACATTCGCCCCGCATGCACACTCACTGCATACAGCACATTCGCCCCGCACGCACACTCACTGAATACAGCACATTCGCCCCGCATGCACACTCACTGCATACAGCACATTCGCCCCGCACGCACACTCACTGCATACAGCACACTCGCCCCGCACGCACACTCACTGCATACAGCACACTCACTGCATACAGCACACTCGCCCCGAACGCACTCACTGCATACAGCACATTCGCCCCGCACGCACACTCACTGCATACAGCACATTCGCCTCGCACGCACACTCACTGCATACAGCACATTCGCCCCGCATGCACACTCACTGCATACAGCACATTCGCCCCGCACGCACACTCACTGCATACAGCACATTCGCCCCGCACGCACACTCACTGAATACAGCACATTCGCCCCGCATGCACACTCACTGCATACAGCACATTCGCCCCGAACGCACTCACTGCATACAGCACACTCGCCCCGAACGCACTCACTGCATACAGCACACTCGCCCCGAACGCACACTCACTGCATACAGCACACTCGCCCCGAACGCACTCACTGCATACAGCACATTCGCCTCGCACGCACACTCACTGCATACAGCACATTCGCCCCGCACGCACACTCACTGAATACAGCACACTCGCCCCGCACGCACACTCACTGCATACAGCACATTCGCCCCGCATGCACACTCACTGCATACAGCACACTCGCTCTGCACGCACACTCACTGCACCCACACCAGGCACACACACTGCACCCACAGCAGGCACACCCACTGCACCCACAGCAGGCACACCCACTGCACCCACAGCAGGCACACTGACTGCACCCACACTGACTGCACCCACATACACCGCACACTGACTGCACCCACATACACCGCACACTGACTGCACCCACACCCACAGCAGGCACACCCACTGCACCCACAGCAGCCACACCCACTGCACCCACAGCAGGCACACTCACTGCACCCACAGCAGGCACACTCACTGCACCCACAGCAGGCACACCCACTGCACCCACAGCAGGCACACTCACTGCACCCACAGCAGGCACACTCACTGCACCCACAGCAGGCACACTCACTGCACCCACAGCAGGCACACTGACTGCACCCACAACAGGCACACTCATTGCATACACAGCACACTCGCCCCGCACGCATACAGCATGCACACTGACTACACCTACTGCACAAACATGCACACACACTTACTGCACCCACAGCACGCACACTGACTGCACCCACAGAACGCACACTCACTGCACCCACAGCACGCACACTCACTGCACACAGCAAACTCGCCCGGCACGCACACTCACTACACCCACTGCACCCACATACACCGCACACCCGCAGCACGCACACACTACACACACACCCACTGCACCCACAACACGCACACTCACTGCACCCACAGCACGCACACTCACTGCACCCATAGGACGCACACTCACTGCACCCATAGGACGCACACTCACTACACCCACACACACTCACTGCACCCATAGGACGCACACTCACTGCACCCATAGGACGCACACTCACTGCACCCATAGGACGCACACTCACTGCATCCACAACAGGCACACTCATTGCATACACAGCACACTCGCCCCGCACGCATACAGCATGCACACTGACTACACCTACTGTGACCTGTGACCTGCTGAGCGGTCCTGCACGCTATAGGGAATAATTGCCAAGCGTAACTTTATGCATGGCAATTATTTTGGGGGGTAAGGGTGAAGACACACATGGCGTTTTTAGGCCGTTTTTGGGCCGTTTTCAGATCGTTAAAAAACGCATGCGTTTTCAAAAACGCATGCGCTTTTTAACGCATGCGTTTTTAACGATGTGAAAACGCACTAACTAAAAACGGCCCAAAAACAGCCTAAAAACGCCATGTGTGACATCACCCTACGGGTGGTGGCACACATGGCGTCCGGGCTGCAATTGCAGACCAAGCCGCACCCATTGGGGCGTGCCCCGGCCAGATCGCATCGGCATTTCTATGGAAACACCTGCGATCGGGAACGAGCTGCCGGTGTTTTGCCTTAATTTAAAGCAAAACACCGGCGGCTCGTTCCCGATCGCAGGCGTTTCCATAGAAACGCTGATGCAATCGGGCCACGGCCGGCCCCGGTGGGTGCAGTTTTATCTGTGTTTCCAAGCGCAGCCAAAAGCGCCCTCAGGATTCTCTATAAAGTGTCTCAGGGTCAAAATAAACAGTTTTTGTCTTGGGCTAAACTTCAGTACGGACAGTCTGTCTTTCCTGTGTTACCTAATGCATTCCAGCGCTGGAAAACAAAGACTCGGAAATCACTTTGTAAAGTGGCCGGGGGCGGCTGAAAGCCTCGTGTATCCAAAGACCCTGATGCTCATCTCTCACACTATATATGTGGGGTTTTGGGGTTTGTGTTCTGATTTAGACATTTTTTTTGCATTATATGTCTCTTTATATGTTATGGGGCTTATTGGCATTTTTATTGATTATTTTTTATTGAATAACATTTTATTTTTTTACTATTTCCACCATGGGACAAGAACAAGCAATCATCTGATAATACCCTGATATAATGATGTATTGCAGGGTATGAGCAGCGGCAGTCTATGCACATGTCACAGACGCCATCTTTCAGGGCGCGTTCACACGTTGCGCTTTGACCTGCGTTTTCATTGCGTTTAAAACGCATATACAACAGCTGAGGAGAGGTGATTTGCCTAATTACATCACTGTTAACATTTCCGTTTACAAAACGCATCGTAAACGCGATGTTAACGCATGTGTTAACAACGCGTTAACGTATGCGTTTTGTTAACACATGTGTTAACATTGCGTTTACAAACGTAAACGGTAATGTAATTAGGCAAATTACCTCTCATCAGCTGTTGTATATGCGTTTTAAACGCAATGAAAACGCAACCGAAACGCAACATGTGAACGCGCCCTCAGGCACTGATGATCGTACCCCAGGGCTGCCATAGCAACGCTCAGCGCCCCCTCCCCCCACCAAAAACCGCACGGGGGCAGGACACGATCGTGGGGGAAAGACCCCCCCCCCCCAAAGGCAGGTTAAATGCCGCGGTCACGCTGACCACGGCATTTAACGGGTTAAACACCCGCGATCAGAGCCCACACCGACCGCGGGTGTTACACTGGGGTGTCAGCTGTCAGTTACAGCCAGCACGGTTCTGATCCACAACGGAGCCGGCATCAGCTCATCAGCGGATATATACGTGGCTGAGCGGGAAGGGGATAACTTTGTGCTTTCCTCACACATCAGCTTAGCTTGTATTTGTGTTACATTCACCGCCACTTTCTGTGAGGCCACGTTCACACGTTGCGCTTCAAAACGCATTACAACTGCTGAGATGAGGTGATTTGCCTGATTACATTTCTGTTCTGTACAAAGCGCATTGTAAACGCGATGTTAACGCATGTGTTAACAATGCGTTACCACATGTATTAACATTGTGTTAACAAATGTAAACAGTAATGTAAACAGGCAAATCACCTCTCCTCAGCGGTTGTAACGCGTATCAAGCGCAGGACAAAACGCAACGTGTGCACGCGCCCTGACAGAAACAATAGCCAGATTGTCATACTGTCTGAGTTACCTCATGCAAGATTAGTGAAAATTATAAATGTCAATCACCTCCAGGTTTAGCAGCTCTAGTGCCTCTCATCTCTACCTGACACTGGGTGGCTACTAAAAGTACCAAGAAAAATAGTTTGCAATCCATTCTTCTTCACTGGCCGCCAAAATACCGTTGGGCTCTGACGCGTATTGGCTCCGCCCCCTCATTATAATAAGGCACGCAGTGGTAACGACTATCATTGCAGGATGTTTCCCTTCACAACATGGCGGCGCCGTGACATCATCTGTTGCTGTGCGATGTCAAACCTCGTGATGTATAGATTACGGGGTGCGTCAATTAACAGGACTTCCGACGCCATTGCTGATAAGGGCAAATACTTTCATTCCCTTTTTTTGACTGGTACATGATAGTCTCCCGTTAACTTAACTTTAAACAAAAAAAAGCGCTCATATAACGGTATCGTCTATACATGTATTACGTATAAAGTTATTTCACTATTTATATAATGAGAGTTACCTGGTCTGCCAGTAGTAAAGATGGCGGACTGGTGTGACATGAGCAGCTGCTTTGGTCACATGTCACTCCAGATCATGTGACCGAGGTGCTATAAGCGGGGGGCGGGGCTTCGTGTTTCCCGCCTGTATGTGTGCGGAGGAGATGCAGGGCTGCTCTGTGCGGTGTGTGGAGGGATTATCATGGTGAGTACATCTGCTCCAGGGTCTAATGGAGGGTCCTGGGAGCTGTGTGTAGTATGTGTGGGCGGCTGCAGCCTGCAAGTGTGCTAAGGGGGTGATATGCAAAGAAGCCCGGGCTCCAGGGGGAGCCTGGGGGCCGCACGGGGGAGCAGCGTGTGACACGGGGGAGCCTGGGGGCCGCACGGGGGAGCAGCGTGTGACATGGGGGAGCCTGGGGGCCGCACGGGGGAGCAGCGTGTGACGGGGGGGGGGGGGGTGTATTGAAGTTGAGGGTCATGTATGGACTGTGAGGGGTTTAATACAGTGTTTCCCGGAAAGTCTTACATTCTTTTTACCTCCAAAAGTCCCACGATGTCTTACTTTTGGGGTATGTTTTATTTTGGGAAAAATGTCTGTTTTTGTTTTAGCCATAAAATTAACATTTATTAACAACCTGAACAGTATGGTATTCACCACAAAACAGATTTATAAAAGATAGTGCCAAGAATTATACAGTGCAGGGAGGTTATACAGTGTGAGGGGGGGCATTATACAGTGCAGGGAGGTTATACAGTGTAAGGGGGGCATTATACAGTGCAGGGAGGTTATACAGTGTGAGGGGGGGCATTATACAGTGCAGGGAGGTTATACAGTGTGAGGGGGGGCATTATACAGTGCAGGGAGGTTATACAGTGTGAGGGGGGGCATTATACAGTGCAGGGAGGTTATACAGTGTGAGGGGGGGCATTATACAGTGCAGGGAGGTTATACAGTGTGAGGGGGGGCATTATACAGTGCAGGGAGGTTATACAGTGTGAGGGGGGGCATTATACAGTGCAGGGAGGTTATACAGTGTGAGGGGGGCATTATACAGTGTGAGGGGGGCATTATACAGTGTGAGGGGGGGCATTATACAGTGTGAGGGGGGGCATTATACAGTGTGAGGGGGGGCATTATACAGTGTGAGGGGGGGCATTATACAGTGTGAGGGGGGGCATTATACAGTGTGAGGGGGGGCATTATACAGTGTAGGGAGGTTATACAGTGTAAGGGGGGCATTATACAGTGCAGGGAGGTTATACAGTGTGAGGGGGGGCATTATACAGTGCAGGGAGGTTATACAGTGTGAGGGGGCATTATACAGTGTGAGGGGGGCATTATACAGTGCAGGGAGGTTATACAGTGTGAGGGGGGGCATTATACAGTGCAGGGAGGTTATACAGTGTGAGGGGGGCATTATACAGTGCAGGGAGGTTATACAGTGTGAGGGGGGGCATTATACAGTGCAGGGAGGTTATACAGTGTGAGGGGGCATTATACAGTGCAGGGAGGTTATACAGTGTGAGGGGGGCATTATACAGTGCAGGGAGGTTATACAGTGTGAGGGGGGCATTATACAGTGTGAGGGGGGCATTATACAGTGTGAGGGGGGCATTATACAGTGTGAGGGGGGCATTATACAGTGTGAGGGGGGCATTATACAGTGTGAGGGGGGCATTATACAGTGTGAGGGGGGCATTATACAGTGTGAGGGGGGCATTATACAGTGTGAGGGGGGCATTATACAGTGTGAGGGGGGGCATTATACAGTGTGAGGGGGGGCATTATACAGTGTGAGGGGGGGCATTATACAGTGTGAGGGGGGGCATTATACAGTGTGAGGGGGGGCATTATACAGTGTGAGGGGGGGCATTATACAGTGTGAGGGGGGGCATTATACAGTGTGAGGGGGGGCATTATACAGTGTGAGGGGGGGCATTATACAGTGTGAGGGGGGGCATTATACAGTGTGAGGGGGGGCATTATACAGTGTGAGGGGGGGCATTATACAGTGCGAGGGGGGGCATTATACAGTGCAGGGAGGTTATACAGTGTGAGGGGGGGCATTATACACTGCAGGGAGGTTATACAGTGTGAGGGGGGAATTATACAGTGCAGGGAGGTTATACAGTGTGAGGGGGGGCATTATACAGTGCAGGGAGGTTATACAGTGTGAGGGGGGGCATTATACAGTGCAGGGAGGTTATACAGTGTGAGGGGGGGCATTATACAGTGCAGGGAGGTTATACAGTGTGAGGGGGGGGCATTATACAGTGCAGGGAGGTTATACAGTGTGAGGGGGGGGCATTATACAGTGCAGGGAGGTTATACAGTGTGAGGGGGGGCATTATACAGTGCAGGGAGGTTATACAGTGTGAGGGGGGGCATTATACAATGCAGGGAGGTTATACAGTGTGAGGGGGGGCATTATACAGTGCAGGGAGGTTATACAGTGTGAGGGGGCATTATACAGTGCAGGGAGGTTATACAGTGTGAGGGGGGGCATTATACAGTGCAGGGAGGTTATACAGTGTGAGGGGGCATTATACAGTGCAGGGAGGTTATACAGTGTGAGGGGGCATTATACAGTGCAGGGAGGTTATACAGTGTGAGGGGGGGCATTATACAGTGCAGGGAGGTTATACAGTGTGAGGGGGGGCATTATACAGTGCAGGGAGGTTATACAGTGTGAGGGGGGGCATTATACAATGCAGGGAGGTTATACCGTGTGAGGGGGGGCATTATACCGTGTGAGGGGGGGCATTATACCGTGTGAGGGGGGGCATTATACAGTGTGAGGGGGGGCATTATACAGTGTGAGGGGGGGCATTATACAGTGTAGGGAGGTTATACAGTGTGAGGGGGAATTATACAGTGTGAGGGGGGGCATTATACAGTGTGAGGGGGGCATTATACAGTGTGAGGGGGGGGCATTATACAGTGTGAGGGGGGGGCATTATACAGTGTGAGGGGGGGCATTATACAGTGTGAGGGGGGGCATTATACAGTGCAGGGAGGTTATACAGTGTGAGGGGGGGCATTATACAGTGCAGGGAGGTTATACAGTGTGAGGGGGGCATTATACAGTGCAGGGAGGTTATACAGTGTGAGGGGGGGCATTATGCAGTGCAGGGAGGTTATACAGTGTGAGGGGGGGCATTAAACAGTGTGAGGGGGGGCATTATACAGTGCAGGGAGGTTATACAGTGTGAGGGGGGCATTATACAGTGCAGGGAGGTTATACAGTGTGAGGGGGGCATTATACAGTGCAGGGAGATTATACAGTGTGAGGGGGGCATTATACAGTGTAGGGAGGTTATACAGTGTGAGGGGGGCATTATACAGTGTGAGGGGGGGCATTATACAGTGCAGGGAGGTTATACAGTGTGAGGGGGGCATTATACAGTGCAGGGAGGTTATACAGTGTGAGGGGGGCATTATACAGTGTGAGGGGGGCATTATACAGTGCAGGGAGGTTATACAGTGTGAGGGGGGGCATTATACAATGCAGGGAGGTTATACAGTGTGAGGGGGGGCATTATACAGTGCAGGGAGGTTATACAGTGTGAGGGGGGGCATTATACAGTGTGAGGGGGGGCATTATACAGTGTAGGGAGGTTATACAGTGTGAGGGGGAATTATACAGTGTAAGGGGGGGCATTATACAGTGTGAGGGGGGGCATAATACAGTGTAGGGAGGTTATACAGTGTGAGGGGGAATTATACAGTGTGAGGGGGGGGCATTATACAGTGCAGGGAGGTTATACAGTGTGAGGGGGGGCATTATACAGTGTGAGGGGGGGCATTATACAGTGCAGGGAGGTTATACAGTGTGAGGGGGGCATTATACAGTGCAGGGAGGTTATACAGTGTGAGGGGGGCATTATACAGTGCAGGGAGGTTATACAGTGTGAGGGGGGCATTATACAGTGCAGGGAGGTTATACAGTGTGAGGGGGGCATTATACAGTGCAGGGAGGTTATACAGTGTGAGGGGGGCATTATACAGTGTAGGGAGGTTATACAGTGTGAGGGGGGGCATTATACAGTGTAGGGAGGTTATACAGTGTGAGGGGGGGCATTATACAGTGTGAGGGGGGCATTATACAGTGCAGGGAGGTTATACAGTGTGAGGGGGGGCATTATACAGTGCAGGGAGTTTATACAGTGCAGGGAGGTTATACAGTGTGAGGGGGGCATTATACAGTGCAGGGAGGTTATACAGTGTGAGGGGGGGCATTATACAGTGTGAGGGGGGGCATTATACAGTGCAGGGAGGTTATACAGTGTGAGGGGGGGCATTATACAGAGTGAGGGGGGGCATTATACAGTGCAGGGAGGTTATACAGTGTGAGGGGGGGCATTATACAGTGTAGGGAGGTTATACAGTGTGAGGGGGGCATTATACAGTGCAGGGAGGTTATACAGTGTGAGGGGGGCATTATACAGTGCAGGGAGGTTATACAGTGTGAGGGGGGCATTATACAGTGCAGGGAGGTTATACAGTGTGAGGGGGGGCATTATACAGTGCAGGGAGGTTATACAGTGTGAGGGGGGGCATTATACAGTGCAGGGAGGTTATACAGTGTGAGGGGGGGCATTATACAGTGCAGGGAGGTTATACAGTGTGAGGGGGGGCATTATACAGTGCAGGGAGGTTATACAGTGTGAGGGGGGGCATTATACAGTGCAGGGAGGTTATACAGTGTGAGGGGGGGCATTATACAGTGCAGGGAGTTTATACAGTGTGAGGGGGGCATTATACAGTGCAGGGAGGTTATACAGTGTGAGGGGGGCATTATACAGTGCAGGGAGGTTATACAGTGTGAGGGGGGGCATTATACAGTGTGAGGGGGGGCATTATACAGTGCAGGGAGGTTATACAGTGTGAGGGGGGGCATTATACAGAGTGAGGGGGGGCATTATACAGTGCAGGGAGGTTATACAGTGTGAGGGGGGGCATTATACAGTGTAGGGAGGTTATACAGTGTGAGGGGGGCATTATACAGTGCAGGGAGGTTATACAGTGTGAGGGGGGCATTATACAGTGCAGGGAGGTTATACAGTGTGAGGGGGGGCATTATACAGTGCAGGGAGGTTATACAGTGTGAGGGGGGGCATTATACAGTGCAGGGAGGTTATACAGTGTGAGGGGGGGCATTATACAGTGCAGGGAGGTTATACAGTGTGAGGGGGGGCATTATACAGTGCAGGGAGGTTATACAGTGTGAGGGGGGGCATTATACAGTGCAGGGAGGTTATACAGTGTGAGGGGGGGCATTATACAGTGCAGGGAGGTTATACAGTGTGAGGGGGGGCATTATACAGTGCAGGGAGGTTATACAGTGTGAGGGGGGGCATTATACAGTGTGAGGGGGGGCATTATACAGTGTGAGGGGGGGCATTATACAGTGTGAGGGGGGGCATTATACAGTGTGAGGGGGGGCATTATACAGTGTGAGGGGGGGCATTATACAGTGTGAGGGGGGGCATTATACAGTGTGAGGGGGGGCATTATACAGTGTGAGGGGGGGCATTATACAGTGTGAGGGGGGGCATTATACAGTGTGAGGGGGGGCATTATACAGTGTGAGGGGGGGCATTATACAGTGTGAGGGGGGGCATTATACAGTGTGAGGGGGGGCATTATACAGTGTGAGGGGGGTCATTATACAGTGTGAGGGGGGTCATTATACAGTGTGAGGGGGGTCATTATACAGTGTGAGGGGGGTCATTATACAGTGTGAGGGGGGTCATTATACAGTGTGAGGGGGGTCATTATACAGTGTGAGGGGGGTCATTATACAGTGTGAGGGGGGTCATTATACAGTGTGAGGGGGGTCATTATACAGTGTGAGGGGGGGTCATTATACAGTGTGAGGGGGGGTCATTATACAGTGTGAGGGGGGGTCATTATACAGTGTGAGGGGGGGTCATTATACAGTGTGAGGGGGGGCATTATACAGTGTGAGGGGGGGGCATTATACAGTGTGAGGGGGGGGCATTATACAGTGTGAGGGGGGGCCATTATACAGTGTGAGGGGGGGGCCATTATACAGTGTGAGGGGGGGCCATTATACAGTGTGAGGGGGGGCCATTATACAGTGTGAGGGGGGGCCATTATACAGTGTGAGGGGGGGCCATTATACAGTGTGAGGGGGGGCCATTATACAGTGTGAGGGGGGGCCATTATACAGTGTGAGGGGGGGCCATTATACAGTGTGAGGGGGGGCCATTATACAGTGTGAGGGGGGGCCATTATACAGTGTGAGGGGGGGCCATTATACAGTGTGAGGGGGGGCCATTATACAGTGTGAGGGGGGGCCATTATACAGTGTGAGGGGGGGCCATTATACAGTGTGAGGGGGGGCCATTATACAGTGTGAGGGGGGGCCATTATACAGTGTGAGGGGGGGCCATTATACAGTGTGAGGGGGGGCCATTATACAGTGTGAGGGGGGGCCATTATACAGTGTGAGGGGGGGCCATTATACAGTGTGAGGGGGGGCCATTATACAGTGTGAGGGGGGGCCATTATACAGTGTGAGGGGGGGCCATTATACAGTGTGAGGGGGGGCCATTATACAGTGTGAGGGGGGGGCGCAGTATACTGTGTGAGGGGGGGGCGCAGTATACAGTGTGAGGGGGGGCGCAGTATACAGTGTGAGGGGGGCGCAGTATACAGTGTGAGGGGGGGCGCAGTATACAGTGTGAGGGGGGGCGCAGTATACAGTGTGAGGGGGGGCGCAGTATACAGTGTGAGGGGGGGCGCAGTATACAGTGTGAGGGGGGGCGCAGTATACAGTGTGAGGGGGGGCGCAGTATACAGTGTGAGGGGGGGCGCAGTATACAGTGTGAGGGGGGCGCAGTATACAGTGTGAGGGGGGCATTATACAGTGTGAGGGGGGGGCATTATACAGTGTGAGGGGGGGGCATTATACAGTGTGAGGGGGGGCATTATACAGTGTGAGGGGGGGGCATTATACAGTGTGAGGGGGGGCATTATACAGTGTGAGGGGGGGGCATTATACAGTGCAGGGAGGTTATACAGTGTGAGGGGGGGCATTATACAGTGTGAGGGGGGCATTATACAGTGCAGGGAGGTTATACAGTGTGAGGGGGGCATTATACAGTGCAGGGAGGTTATACAGTGTGAGGGGGGGCATTATACAGTGTGAGTGGGGGGCATTATGCAGTGCAGGGAGGTTATACAGTGTGAGGGGGGGCATTATACACTGCAGGGAGGTTATACAGTGTGAGGGGGGGCATTATACACTGCAGGGAGGTTATACAGTGTAAGGGGGCATTATACAGTGTAAGGGGGCATTATACAGTGTAAGGGGGCATTATACAGTGTAGGGAGGTTATACAGTGTGAGGGGGGGCATTCTACACTGCAGGGAGGTTATACAGTGTGAGGGGGTACATTATAGAGTGCAGGGAGGTTATACAGTGTGAGTGGGGCATTATACAGTGCAGGGAGGTTATTCAGTGTGAGGGGGGGGCATTATACACTGCAGGGAGGTTATACAGTGTAAGGGGGCATTATACAGTGTGAGGGGGGCATTATACAGTGCATGGAGGTTATACAGTGTGAGTGGGGCATTATACAGTGCAGGGAGGTTATTCAGTGTGAGGGGGGGGCATTATACACTGCAGGGAGGTTATACAGTGTGAGGGGGGGGGCATTATACAGTGCAGGGAGGTTATACAGTGTGAGGGGGGGGCATTATACAGTGTAGGGAGGTTATACAGTGTGAGGGGGGGGCATTATACAGTGCAGGGAGGTTATACAGTGTGAGGGGGGGGCATTATACAGTGCAGGGAGGTTATACAGTGTGAGGGGGGCATTATACAGTGTGAGGGGGTCATTATACAGTGTGAGGGGGGTCATTATACAGTGTGAGGGGGGTCATTATACAGTGTGAGGGGGGTCATTATACAGTGTGAGGGGGGTCATTATACAGTGTGAGGGGGGGGCATTATACAGTGTGAGGGGGGGGCATTATACAGTGTGAGGGGGGGGCATTATACAGTGTGAGGGGGGGGCATTATACAGTGTGAGGGGGGGGCATTATACAGTGTGAGGGGGGGGCATTATACAGTGTGAGGGGGGGCGCAGTATACAGTGTGAGGGGGGGCGCAGTATACAGTGTGAGGGGGGGCGCAGTATACAGTGTGAGGGGGGGCGCAGTATACAGTGTGAGGGGGGGCGCAGTATACAGTGTGAGGGGGGGCGCAGTATACAGTGTGAGGGGGGGCGCAGTATACAGTGTGAGGGGGGGGCAGTATACAGTGTGAGGGGGGGGCAGTATACAGTGTGAGGGGGGGGCATTATACAGTGTGAGGAGGGGCATTATACAGTGTGAGGGGGGGGCATTATACAGTGTGAGGGGGGCATTATACAGTGCAGGGAGGTTATACAGTGTGAGGGGGGGCATTATACAGTGTGAGGGGGGCATTATACAGTGCAGGGAGGTTATACAGTGTGAGGGGGGCATTATACAGTGCAGGGAGGTTATACAGTGTGAGGGGGGGCATTATACAGTGTGAGTGGGGGGCATTATGCAGTGCAGGGAGGTTATACAGTGTGAGGGGGGGCATTATACACTGCAGGGAGGTTATACAGTGTGAGGGGGGGCATTATACACTGCAGGGAGGTTATACAGTGTAAGGGGGCATTATACAGTGTAAGGGGGCATTATACAGTGTAGGGAGGTTATACAGTGTGAGGGGGGGCATTCTACACTGCAGGGAGGTTATACAGTGTGAGGGGGTACATTATAGAGTGCAGGGAGGTTATACAGTGTGAGTGGGGCATTATACAGTGCAGGGAGGTTATACAGTGTGAGTGGGGCATTATACAGTGCAGGGAGGTTATTCAGTGTGAGGGGGGGGCATTATACACTGCAGGGAGGTTATACAGTGTAAGGGGGCATTATACAGTGTGAGGGGGGCATTATACAGTGCATGGAGGTTATACAGTGTGAGTGGGGCATTATACAGTGCAGGGAGGTTATTCAGTGTGAGGGGGGGGGCATTATACACTGCAGGGAGGTTATACAGTGTGAGGGGGGGGCATTATACAGTGCAGGGAGGTTATACAGTGTGAGGGGGGGCATTATACAGTGTAGGGAGGTTATACAGTGTGAGGGGGGGCATTATACAGTGCAGGGAGGTTATACAGTGTGAGGGGGGGGCATTATACAGTGCAGGGAGGTTATACAGTGTGAGGGGGGCATTATACAGTGTGAGGGGGTCATTATACAGTGTGAGGGGGGTCATTATACAGTGTGAGGGGGGGCATTATACAGTGCAGGGAGGTTATACAGTGTGAGGGGGGCATTATACAGTGCAAGGGGGCATTATACAGTGCAGGGAGGTTATACAGTGTGAGGGGGGCATTATACAGTGCAGGGAGGTTATACAGTGTGAGGGGGGCATTATACAGTGCAGGGAGGTTATACAGTGTGAGGGGGGGGCATTATACAGTGCAGGGAGGTTATACAGTGTGAGGGGGGGCATTATACAGTGCAGGGAGGTTATACAGTGTGAGGGGGGGCATTATACAGTGCAGGAAGGTTATACAGTGTGAGGGGGGGCATTATACAGTGCAGGGAGATTATACAGTGTGAGGGGGGGCATTATACAGTGTAGGGAGGTTATACAGTGTGAGGGGGGCATTATACAGTGCAGGGAGGTTATACAGTGTAAGGGGGGCATTATACAGTGCAGGGAGGTTATACAGTGTGAGGGGGGCATTATACAGTGTGAGGGGGGGGGCATTATACAGTGCAGGGAGGTTATACAGTGTGAGGGGGGCATTATACAGTGCAGGGAGGTTATACAGTGTGAGGGGGGCATTATACAGTGCAGGGAGGTTATACAGTGTAAGGGGGGCATTATACAGTGCAGGGAGGTTATACAGTGTGAGGGGGGGGCATTATACAGTGTGAGGGGGGGCATTATACAGTGCAGGGAGGTTATACAGTGTGAGGGGGGGCATTATACAGTGCAGGGAGGTTATACAGTGTGAGGGGGGCATTATACAGTGTGAGGGGGGCATTATACAGTGCAGGGAGGTTATACAGTGTGAGGGGGGCATTATACAGTGCAGGGAGGTTATACAGTGTGAGGGGGGGCATTATACAGTGCAGGGAGGTTATACAGTGTGAGGGGGGCATTATACAGTGCAGGGAGGTTATACAGTGTATGGGGGGCATTATACAGTGCAGGGAGGTTATACAGTGTGAGGGGGGGGGGCATTATACAGTGCAGGGAGGTTATACAGTGTGAGGGGGGGGCATTATACAGTGCAGGGAGGTTATACAGTGTGAGGGGGGGGCATTATACAGTGCAGGGAGGTTATACAGTGTGAGGGGGGGGCATTATACAGTGCAGGGAGGTTATACAGTGTGAGGGGGGGCATTATACAGTGCAGGGAGGTTATACAGTGCAGGGAGGTTATACAGTGTGAGGGGGGGGGCATTATACAGTGCAGGGAGGTTATACAGTGTGAGGGGGGCATTATACAGTGCAGGGAGGTTATACAGTGTGAGGGGGGCATTATACAGTGCAGGGAGGTTATACAGTGTATGGGGGGCATTATACAGTGCAGGGAGGTTATACAGTGTGAGGGGGGGGGGCATTATACAGTGCAGGGAGGTTATACAGTGTGAGGGGGGGGCATTATACAGTGCAGGGAGGTTATACAGTGTGAGGGGGGGGCATTATACAGTGCAGGGAGGTTATACAGTGTGAGGGGGGGCATTATACAGTGCAGGGAGGTTATACAGTGCAGGGAGGTTATACAGTGTGAGGGGGGGGGGCATTATACAGTGCAGGGAGGTTATACAGTGTGAGGGGGCATTATACAGTGCAGGGAGGTTATACAGTGTGAGGGGGGCATTATACAGTGCAGGGAGGTTATACAGTGTGAGGGGGGGCATTATACAGTGCAGGGAGGTTATACAGTGCAGGGAGGTTATACAGTGTGAGGGGGGGCATTATACAGTGCAGGGAGGTTATACAGTGTGAGGGGGGCATTATACAGTGCAAGGGGGCATTATACAGTGCAGGGAGGTTATACAGTGTGCGGGGGGCATTATACAGTGCAGGGAGGTTATACAGTGTGAGGGGGGCATTATACAGTGCAGGGAGGTTATACAGTGTGAGGGGGGCATTATACAGTGTGAGGGGGGCATTATACAGTGTGAGGGGGGCATTATACAGTGTGAGGGGGGGCATTATACAGTGTGAGGGGGGCATTATACAGTGCAGGGAGGTTATACAGTGTGAGGGGGGGCATTATACAGTGCAGGGAGGTTATACAGTGTGAGGGGGGCATTATACAGTGCAGGGAGGTTATACAGTGTGAGGGGGGGCATTATACAGTGCAGGGAGGTTATACAGTGTGAGGGGGGCATTATACAGTGCAGGGAGGTTATACAGTGTGAGGGGGGCATTATACAGTGTAGGGAGGTTATACAGTGTAGGGAGGTTATACAGTGTGAGGGGGGCATTATACAGTGTGAGGGGGGGCATTATACAGTGCAGGGAGGTTATACAGTGTGAGGGGGGCATTATACAGTGTGAGGGGGGCATTATACAGTGTGAGGGGGGCATTATACAGTGTGAGGGGGGCATTATACAGTGTGAGGGGGGCATTATACAGTGCAGGGAGGTTATACAGTGGAGGGGGGCATTATACAGTGCAGGGAGGTTATACAGTGTTAGGGGGGGCATTATACAGTGTGAGGGGGGGCATTATACAGTGTGAGGGGGGGCATTATACAGTGCAGGGAGGTTATACAGTGTGAGGGGGGGCATTATACAGTGTGAGGGGGGGGCATTATACAGTGCAGGGAGGTTATACAGTGTGAGGGGGGGCATTATACAGTGTGAGGGGGGCATTATACAGTGCAGGGAGGTTATACAGTGTGAGGGGGGCATTATACAGTGCAGGGAGGTTATACAGTGTGAGGGGGGGCATTATACAGTGTGAGGGGGGGCATTATACAGTGTGAGGGGGGGGCATTATACAGTGTGAGGGGGGGGCATTATACAGTGCAGGGAGGTTATACAGTGTGAGGGGGGCATTATACAGTGTGAGGGGGGGCATTATACAGTGTGAGGGGTGAATTCCTTAACTATAAAAAAATTGGCGTCGTTTGTGCAACGAACACAAAGGATATGTTATATTAATAATGTAGAAAAGACACCATTCATAAAATTCTTGGAATGCAAAAATAAATGGAAAGGGGGCATTTCGATTGCATATGCGGAATTAAATTCTCACAGTCTCGCAAATACAAAATTAACATATATGCAAAAATGGGAAGTAGAACTGGGGAGGACGTTCCCACTGAATGATTGGCTTTCATCATTTAAGAAAGCGCAAAATTGTTTGGTGTGCCTAAATCATAGTGAATGTTACTTTAACCCCTTAACGCTCTGCGCCGTAGCTCTACGGCGCAGAGGTATAAGGGATGTATGAAGAGGGCTCACGGGCTGAGTCCTCTTCATACAGAGGTGGGGGTTTTTGCATTTTGCACAAAACCCCCACCGCTAATAACCGCGGTCGGTGCTTGCACCGATCGCGGCTATTAACCCTCTAAACGCCGCCCGCAAAGTCGCGGGCGGCGTTTAAAAGACGGCGGCGCGCGGGCGCCGCCATCTTTTTTTCGATCGCCACGCCCCCGAACGTCATCGGGGGGCGGCGATCGGTTACCATGGTAGCCTCGTGTCTTCTCTTGACACGAGGCTACATGGTTTATGCAGGTTCGTTACAATGAGCCAGTGGCTCATTGTAATGCAAGACCTGCAAAAACGCCATATATTGCAATACTGTAGTATTGCAGTATATGGTAGGAGCGATCTGATCATCTAGGGTTAATGTACCCTAGATGGTCTAAAAAATAGTGAAAAAAAAAAGAAAAAAAAAAGTTTAAAAAATAAAAAAAATTAATAAAATATTAAAAGTTCAAATCACCCCCCTTTCCCTAGAACGGATATAAAACATAACAAACAGTAAAAATCACAGACATATTAGGTATCGCCGCGTCCCAAAATGCCCGATCTATCAAAATATAAAAACGGTTACGGCCGGCGGTGACCTCCGAGGCGGGAAATGGCGCCCAAATGTCCGAAATGCGACTTTTACACCTTTTTACATAACATAAAAAATGAAATAAAAAATGATCAAAATGTCGCACAGACCTCAAAATGGTAGCAATGAAAACGTCGCCTCATTACGCAAAAAATGACACCTCACACATTTCCGTGCGCCAAAGTATGAAAAAGTTATTAGCGTCAGAAGATGGCAAAAAATTTTTTTTCTTTTTTGTACACATTCGTTTAATTTTTGAAAATGTATTAAAACACAATAAAACCTATATAAATTTGGTATCACCGCGATCGCACCGAACCAAAGAATAAAGTAGGCGTGTTATTTGGAGCGAAGAGTGAAAGTCGTAAAAACTGAGCCCACAAGAACGTGACGCACGTGCGGTTTTTTTTCAATTTTTCCACATTTGGAATTTTTTTTCAGCTTCGCAGTACACGGCATGTTAAAATAAATAACATTACGGGAAATTAAAATTTGTTACGCACAAAATAAGCCCTCACACAGGTCTGTACACGTAAAAATGAAAAAGTTATGGATTTTTGAAGTTGGAGAGCGAGAAATTAGCCGAAAAACCCTCCGTCCTTAAGGGGTTAAGAACCTTTTGAGATGGCACTTAGCACCCAATAGACTAGCAAACATATACAGTAACGCTTCAAGGGAATGCTGGAGAGGTTGTGGGGAACAAGCAAACCTCCTCCACCTTTGGTGGTACTGTCCATCTGTTTTGAACTTCTGGGCACAAGTGATTGGCCTGTTCCAGAGACAATGTAAGACTAAACTTCCTGCCCTCCCTGAGATTTTTCTTCTCAATATAATACAGAAAAATGTATCCCTGGCTAACGATGTCCAAGGTATTTTCTTTAGAATATGTTCTATAGCCAGGCTAGAGATTCAAAACAATTGGAATACAAATCGTTCACCAAAATTGGAGAATGTAATCTTGGGGATGAAAAAACTAAAAAACTATGAACTATTTATGTATGACGGGGGAGTCATAAGTAAAAAATATTTTTTTGCGGGATGGGATATTTGGACATAAACACAGAGAGTCATAGTGGTATTGCTGAAGAAAAGAATAGGATGTAAGAACAATGCTAGAGGGGAAAAGGAGAGAAAATAAAAGGGGGGAAAGAAAGAAGAAAGAAAAGGAAGGGAAAAGAGTGGGACAAATGAGAAGATATTTAGGGTTCACCACAAAGGTAGACTATAGTACTTGAATATAGATAGTGAGGCAATTGTAATTTTTTTTTTTTGTTTTTTTTTTTTTTTTGTTTTTTGTTTTTCTCCTGATTGTTGTCTCATACAATGGATTGTAAAAATCGTTTTTTTCTTTTTTCCTTTTTATTGTACTCATAAACAAAAGAATTATATAAAAATAATAAAATAATAAAAAAAAAAAAAGCGTTCCCCACTTGTGACTGCCGGGGATTCTTATCTCTTAGCTTAAGAATCTACAGGAGCAATTTAACTAAATACACTGCTGTATTTTACAATCTCCGGTAATTACTCCTGTACTTTCTTGATTGTCAGAATGGAGGCGTTTATACAGTGTGAGGGGGGGGGCATTATACAGTGTGAGGGGGGGGGCATTATACAGTGTGAGGGGGGGCATTATACAGTGTGAGGGGGGGGGCATTATACAGTGTGAGGGGGGGGGCATTATACAGTGTGAGGGGGGGGCATTATACAGTGTGAGGGGGGGGCATTATACAGTGTGAGGGGGGGGGCATTATACAGTGTGAGGGGGGGCATTATACAGTGTGAGGGGGGCATTATACAGTGTGAGGGGGGGGCATTATACAGTGCAGGGAGGTTATACAGTGTGAGGGGGGGGGCATTATACAGTGTGAGGGGGGCATTATACAGTGTGAGGGGGGGGCATTATACAGTGTGAGGGGGGGGCATTATACAGTGTGAGGGGGGGGCATTATACAGTGTGAGGGGGGGGATTATACAGTGTGAGGGGGGGGGCATTATACAGTGTGAGGGGGGGGGCATTATACAGTGTGAGGGGGGGGCATTATACAGTGTGAGGGGGGGCATTATACAGTGTGAGGGGGGGGCATTATACAGTGTGAGGGGGGGGCATTATACAGTGTGAGGGGGGGCATTATGCAGTGTGAGGGGGGGGCATTATGCAGTGTGAGTGGGGGGCATTATGCAGTGTGAGGGGGGGGCATTATGCAGTGTGAGGGGGGGGCATTATGCAGTGTGAGGGGGGGGCATTATACAGTGTGAGGGGGGGCATTATACAGTGTGAGGGGGGGCATTATACAGTGTGAGGGGGGGGCATTATACAGTGTGAGGGGGGGCATTATACAGTGTGAGGGGGGGGGCATTATACAGTGTGAGGGGGGGGGCATTATACAGTGTGAGGGGGGGGGCATTATACAGTGTGAGGGGGGGGGCATTATACAGTGTGAGGGGGGGGGCATTATACAGTGTGAGGGGGGGGCATTATACAGTGTGAGGGGGGGCATTATACAGTGTGAGGGGGGGGCATTATACAGTGTGAGGGGGGGGCATTATACAGTGTGAGGGGGGGGCATTATACAGTGTGAGGGGGGGGCATTATACAGTGTGAGGGGGGGGGGCATTATACAGTGTGAGGGGGGGGGCATTATACAGTGTGAGGGGGGGGCATTATACAGTGTGAGGGGGGGCATTATACAGTGTGAGGGGGGGGCATTATACAGTGTGAGGGGGGGGCATTATACAGTGTGAGGGGGGGCATTATACAGTGTGAGGGGGGGCATTATACAGTGTGAGGGGGGGCATTATACAGTGTGAGGGGGGGGGCATTATACAGTGTGAGGGGGGGGGGGCATTATACAGTGTGAGGGGGGGGGCATTATACAGTGTGAGGGGGGGGGCATTATACAGTGTGAGGGGGGGGCATTATACAGTGTGAGGGGGGGGCATTATACAGTGTGAGGGGGGGGCATTATACAGTGGGGGGGGGGCATTATACAGTGGGGGGGGGGGCATTATACAGTGTGGGGGGGGGGCATTATACAGTGTGAGGGGGGGCATTATACAGTGTGAGGGGGGGGGGCATTATACAGTGTGGGGGGGGGCATTATACAGTGTGGGGGGGGCATTATACAGTGTGGGGGGGGGCATTATACAGTGTGGGGGGGGGCATTATACAGTGTAGGGGGGGGCATTATACAGTGTAGGGGGGGGCATTATACAGTGTAGGGGGGGGCATTATACAGTGTAGGGGGGGGCATTATACAGTGTAGGGGGGGGCATTATACAGTGTGAGGGGGGGGCATTATACAGTGTTAGGGGGGGGCATTATACAGTGTAGGGGGGGGCATTATACAGTGTAGGGGGGGGCATTATACAGTGTAGGGGGGGGGCATTATACAGTGTGAGGGGGGGGGCATTATACAGTGTGAGGGGGGGGCATTATACAGTGTGAGGGGGGGGGCATTATACAGTGTGAGGGGGGGGCATTATACAGTGTGAGGGGGGGGGCATTATACAGTGTGAGGGGGGGGCATTATACAGTGTGAGGGGGGGGGCATTATACAGTGTGAGGGGGGGGCATTATACAGTGTGAGGGGGGGGCATTATACAGTGTGAGGGGGGGGCATTATACAGTGTGAGGGGGGGGCATTATACAGTGTGAGGGGGGGCATTATACAGTGTGAGGGGGGGCATTATACAGTGTGAGGGGGGGCATTATACAGTGTGAGGGGGGGGCATTATACAGTGTGAGGGGGGGCATTATACAGTGTAGGGAGGTTATACAGTGTGAGGGGGGGCATTATACAGTGTAGGGAGGTTATACAGTGTGAGGGGGGCATTATACAGTGCAGGGAGGTTATACAGTGTGAGGGGGGGCATTATACAGTGTAGGGAGGTTATACAGTGCAGGGAGGTTATACAGTGTGAGGGAGGGCATTATACACTGCAGGGAGGTTATACAGTGTGAGGGGGGGCATTATACACTGCAGGGAGGTTATACAGTGTGAGGGGGGGCATTATACACTGCAGGGAGGTTATACAGTGTGAGGGGGGGCATTATACACTGCAGGGAGGTTATACAGTGTGAGGGGGGGCATTATACACTGCAGGGAGGTTATACAGTGTGAGGGGGGGCATTATACACTGCAGGGAGGTTATACAGTGTGAGGGGGGGCATTATACAGTGTGAGGGGGGGCATTATACACTGCAGGGAGGTTATACAGTGTGAGGGGGGGCATTATACAGTGCAGGGAGGTTATTCAGTGTGAGGGGGGGCATTATACACTGCAGGGAGGTTATACAGTGTAAGGGGGCATTATACAGTGTAAGGGGGCATTATACAGTGTAAGGGGGCATTATACAGTGTGAGGGGGGGGGCATTATACAGTGTAGGGAGGTTATACAGTGTGGGGGGGGGCATTATACAGTGCAGGGAGGTTATACAGTGTGAGGGGGTCGTTATACAGTGTGAGGGGGTCGTTATACAGTGTGAGGGGGTCGTTATACAGTGTGAGGGGGTCATTATACAGTGTGAGGGGGTCATTATACAGTGTGAGGGGGGTCATTATACAGTGTGAGGGGGGTCATTATACAGTGTGAGGGGGGTCATTATACAGTGTGAGGGGGGTCATTATACAGTGTGAGGGGGGTCATTATACAGTGTGAGGGGGGTCATTATACAGTGTGAGGGGGGGCATTATACAGTGTGAGGCTATATTCACACTGCCGTTGCCCGCCCGTACCGTAGCGGGCAACGGCAGTGTACGGGGAGAGGAGGAGGAGGAGGTGAGCGCAGCTCACCCCCGCCCCTCTCCATAGCAACCTATGGCGCACGGCCCCTTATTACGGGAAAAGATAGGACAGGTCCTATCTTTTTCCCGGATACGGAACGGTATGGTGCCGCACGTGTGCGGCACCGTACCGCTCCCGTAGGGTGCCGTGCGCCCATAGAAGTGTATGGGGGACGTATATCGGCCGTATATACGTCCCCCATACGTTCGTGTGAATATAGCCTAAGGGGGGGCATTATACAGTGCGAGGGGGAAAGCTGTTTTAATACAAACCATAGTACTGTGCAAGCAAACACACTGACACATACATTATACATGTGACTAAACATGCACACAATGTTCACATATAGATCAGGCATCACACCTACATACACACTGCACAAAAACACAAACATACATACTTTTTCAGTGTTTTTGATGGGCACTGACTGCAGGGCTGAGTACCGTAGTAGCTGGTCCAGGCTGACATGTGCTCCCCTCCCCCTCCAGGTCCCACTGATGTACCAGAGTTTAGCAGCTACGCAGGAGGGGGAGGAGCTGCCCCAGTAACACAGAGGAGGGGGAGGAGCTGCCCCAGTAACACAGAGGAGGGGGAGGAGCTGCCCCAGTAACACAGAGGAGGGGGAGGAGCTGCCCCAGTAACACAGAGGAGGGGGAGGAGCTGCCCCAGTAACACAGAGGAGGGGGAGGAGCTGCCCCAGTAACACAGAGGAGGGGGAGGAGCTGCCCCAGTAACACAGAGGAGGGGGAGGGGCTGCCCCAGTAACACAGAGGAGGGGGAGGGGCTGCCCCAGTAACACAGAGGAGGGGGAGGGGCTGCCCCAGTAACACAGAGGAGGGGGAGGGGCTGCCCCAGTAACACAGAGGAGGGGGAGGGGCTGCCCCAGTAACACAGAGGAGGGGGAGGGGCTGCCCCAGTAACACAGAGGAGGGGGAGGGGCGGCCCCAGTAACACAGAGGAGGGGGAGGGGCGGCCCCAGTAACACAGAGGAGGGGGAGGGGCGGCCCCAGTAACACAGAGGAGGGGGAGGGGCGGCCCCAGTAACACAGAGGAGGGGGAGGAGCTGCCCCAGTAACGCGGGGGAGGGGGAGGGGCTGCCCCAGTAACGCGGGGGAGGGGGAGGGGCGGCCCCCGTGACACAGGTAATATTGTATGTTTTCTTTTAGATTCTATTCTGTATTGGATCCTGAATGGAGCCCGTGTCATCGGAGAAGATCACAGCAACATGGACTGGGTTTTGAGAGCAAAACCTGTTTGAAAGGATAGAGGGTAGTAATCTGATTGGTGGGAATCAAATGCTGGGACCCCCACTAATAACTGGTTTGCCATTCTCAAATACGAATGGAGCAGCAGGTCAAGTATGTGTCCTGCTGCTGCTTCATTCATTGCCTTTGTGTGCCAGGTCGCCTGGTTATCTCTGGCACTGTCATTGAGGTTCAGGAGAGTGCTGGAAATACCCAAGTGCTGTGCTCGCCAGTTTCCAGAACTCCAATGGCAGAACACAGGGTTCACCTAGTGCTCCATCAATTAGATCTACATTCTTGTGATCAGTGGAGGTCCCAGAAGTCCCACCTGTCCGATTGCTATTCCCTATCCTGTGGAAAAGATCCTATACTTACCCCTCCCCTGCATTCTACTTGTGCCTGCACCTTCTGGTCTTTGTTTGCAAACAGAGGCTGCAGCAGGGATGTCATGTCCGCTGTAGCCTTCTATTCCTCTGCCAAACACCAGGAGTAGAGCGTGCCAGTCACGTGTCATCATCATGATGTCACTGCTGCAGGCAGGAGGATGCTCTGCTACTATTGGGTAGATATTCCTACGTTGTGGACAAAATGTACAGGCAATGTTTTATAAAATAATAAAAACTTCTTAAAATCACTTTTCTCCTGATTAATTTCATGTGTTATGATATAGAAAATAAAGAAAAACCACAGAACCAAAGTTGTAGGACTGTTCAGTTTTGTTTTTGCAAAGATGATCCTTAAAGGGGTTGTCTGACTATAAAAAAAAAAATCCCTTTATTTTTCCTCCATCACTCCCCTGTTCCAATGCTGTATCAGGCGCTGAGACCGGAAGCGTGCCAGGCTGCAGGGAGTGGAGCGGCCGTGCCCCTGTAAATATATGGGTACAGCCAACCTGTAAAGTTTCTTAAATAGTCTGACAACCCCTTTAATATGATTACTTTCAAATAGTTTTATGACTTGTAGAAGATTACTTTCTGTCTGTATAATGCTGCGGTTCCCAACCTTTTTATAACATGGGGCCAGCTGCACCCAAAAAAAAAAATCTCCAGGTACTTTCAGGTTTCCTCTGCCAAAATTGTGTGCTCCGAAATTAGCTCCTACCTAATTCCAACCCATGTAGTGCCCAATTTCCTGCAGCCCCTATCATAAGATGCCCTTTCTATAATGCAGCTCCCTCATTATAGTGCCCCCATTTCTGTAGTACCCAGTTTCTGTAACCCCCTCCTTTTTTGCACTGTTTTCTTCGGTCTGTCTTTATAAGAAGGGGTCTACAGAAAATCCCGCACTCCCCACATATAATGTCCCCCTGTATTTGGCCTTTACTCATTTGTGGACCTAAAACCCACCCAACCTTCTACTCAATGTGAGAGAAAATATATATTATACTCTTGTCTTTTTTTATGTCTCACTTTTTCTGTGGCCAGAGTCTAGCTCTGAGGTTGCGTTCACACTTGGCGTTTTGGATGCGTCAGAACGCATGCGTTTTTTAATGTGACAATGCGTTTGACTCTGGAAGCGTATTTCTTCAAGATGTTTTACCCACTGCTTACACTTCCAGCAATAAAAATACAGCTTGTAACATTTAAAAACGCAAGCGTCCCGACTCATCCATAACACCACGTGTGACTGCACCCTGAAGCAAGCAGAGGCAATGTGATGATTGTCTACATTTGCAAAGAAGGAGAGATTAATATTACACCTCCTGCTTTCGTAGAGGGGGGAAAGGTGCGTGTCAGGATTTATTTTTACATAGTTCTTTAGTGGTTGGGGACCATTGATCTAATTAAACTCCTTAGGAGGAGATCAGGCACCTAGTAGATTTGGGAAGCCGCAGGCTGGGTTGGCTCTAGGCACATCGGAGCGGCCTCGGGGGTGGCCGGTGGAGGCTCTGGGGTGGCGGGTGGAGGCTCTGGAGCAGCACTGGGAAGCTGCGGAGACACTGGGACCAGACAGGAGGGGCGAAGTAGCCGAACTTGAGGGGGTTCAAACCTGTACTGGATTTTTCTCAGGAACTTGGTATGGGTAACCATGTCTGGGTCACCACTATCACATATAGGAGTCCAGCACCTCTCCAGTGATCAAAGAAAGAACACATGCCAACTTAGTGCGTTCGGGGGTGGAATGGGAGGACGCAAGTTTGATGTACAACGAGCATTGGACAACAAAACTCCTGCAAAAATTGGAGTTGCAATCAAATTTGTTAGGCATCAAAAAATCTGGTCCAGAGTCTGCTGCCAAAAAACATGGCTGGGGGACAGAAACAAAAGGAGGAGTCACAGGAGCCTGCTGCTGGGAGGCAATAATCCGCAGGGGGGCAGAGAGTTTGTCCAAGAGTTCTTTTTGCGCAGAAATCTCTTGGGATTGCTGGGTAATAGTGCTGGGAAGGTCACCCTGGAGCTGGTACGGATCCTTGACACTGTCCATGACTTTTGCAGAGATCATGTCCATGGCATGATCAACAAGGAGGGGACGGAAGAAAACAGCAACTACAACCTCCCCCACGATCACAGACCCGGTCACAGGTGAGTGGGATCAACTCCGGCTTCTCGGACGAGGGCGTGCAGCTGCCAGGAGCTGCGCGCCGAAGATCACAGGGTAGGCGGGGGAAAGCAGCTACTGGGGCGTGGAGTAGCCGCGCCGTGTAGCCTCGTGTCCGGCTACTCCACGCCCCGGTAGCCGCTTAATTAAATTAACATATTAGGGCAATAAAGTTTATGCTAGGCTAGCGGGGACGTGAGGATTAGCTCTAAAAAGGGCTATCCTCACGTCCCATACATCCACCTACCACCCGATCTACCTTTATAGGTAGATTCGTGGTGGTAGGTGCCCTTTAAATATCATTCTAACCTCTCCCCTCTAGAACGCCAAGCTCTAACCTCCTTACAGCAGAATGAAAATTTAATTATAAAACCAGCGGATAAAGGGGGAGCCATTGTAATAATGGATAAAAGTGATTATGTAAAGGAAATTTTGTCACAGCTAAATGATACTTCAACATACAAAAAACTCAATAAGGATCCTACTCCCTGTATAGCTAAGCTAATTCATGATCTTATCTCTAAATATTTGGCTCCCATCCATTTTGGTCACATGGGACGTGTGCAGTCTTTATACTTCCATTACTCATAACAAGGGGATCGATGCTGTCAAACGTCTACTAGAATTGAATCAATTCACGGGACATACAAAAGAACTGATCCTGGAATTTCTTCACACAATTTTACATAATAATTTCTTTTTGTTTGGAGACCAATTTTTCTTACAGATCCAAGGGACGGCGATGGGGTCGAATGTAGCCCCCCCCTACGCGAACACTTATATGGCTTTTTTCGAAAATGATTACATATATCCAAATACTCTTTTCCAACAAAATTCCAGATACTGGCGCCGCTATATCGACGACGTGTTCTGCGTATGGGGGGGCTCCCTAGACTCCCTACAGGCCTTCCATCAATATTTGAACTCTATCACACCGGAACTTCAATTTACTTTACATTTTGACACTATCAAAATGAACTTTCTTGATACTCTAATATTACTGGATGCGCAAGGACACATCTCAGTTGATCTTTACGTTAAACCAACGGACCGAAATACATTGCTACATTATAATAGCTCTCACTCGATTCAAACGAAAAAATCTCTTCCCTTTTCACAATATAATCGTGTAAATAGGATTGTGAGTAACTCTGAGACAAAAACCATAAGACTTACTGAGATGACCACTAAATTCCAGAAACGAGGATATCCTCCAAAACTGTTACAAGAATCTTGCGACAAACTTACTTCACATACAACCTCCATATCTTCACGGAAAACTGAAACGACAAAACGAATACCATTTGTACATCATTTCCACCAAACTTCTCCTTTAATATCCAGAATTATCAAGCAACATTGGCCCCTACTGAAAAAAGCTTACCCACAGATACCAGAATTTCAAAGACCCCCCATGATATGTCATAAAAGAACAAAAAATTTACGAGACAAATTAGTAAAAGCCGACATAGGCAGCTTTTCTAAGAAAACCAGACAAACATTTTTTTCCTCCCCAAAGAAAGGAACATTTCCATGTTTAAATTATAGTCAGTGCTCCTCAGTAATCCGCGGAGAATTCTTCTGTCATCCTAGAACGGGACAACAATACGCCATTTCCGACTACTTCACATGTAATTCACGCTACGTAATATATTTATTAAAGAGAACCCGTCATGCAAAATAACCCCCCTAAACTAAATATATTTTCATGCACTGCCATTAGAGAGCATTGCCTCTATCCCTTCATTGTCCCTCTACATGCCTGTAAACCTAAGCAATGAGGTCCTAAAGCTGTATGCAAATGACCTGTGAAATGTCCAATGAAGCATTAGCATATTCAAGCTGTCCACTCTATTCATGAGTGGGAGGCACAGCCACACCCCCAGTGCTTGACTGACAGCCTGTATAATGATGTGAGGCTGTATAATGATGTGCTTCCTGGTGCTGGTGGCCACGCCCCCTGCAGCCTGTGTGTGTATAGGAGAGATACAACAGCTCCAGGCAGCCATGTTACAGCAGAACATGTCAGATTCTTGTGTAGCTGATGTTTGTGTCTCTCACCTGTATATTAGGAGGATGCAGCATTTACTATACATTACACACAGACATGAGCAGGGGGAGGAGAGGGGAGGGGGAACAGGGGTGACATCACTGCCTCTGACCATGTGACCAGCCTCATTTACATGATAAAAAATAGATGATTTTACAATGATTAATGTATGAAATAACTAGATAAAGGCTGGGATGGATCCTTGTGAGCTGCTCCAACAGGTAGTAGTGACAGGACAAGTGACACAGACCTGATGACAGGTGTCCTTTAAAATGCCTGTGCGGCCTACTCTACGTAGGAGAGACCACCACTCCCATTAAGGATCGAGTGAGCAAACATAAATCTACCATAAGAATGAATCAAAATCTACTTCCGGTTCCAGCACATTTTAACCTCCATCAACATCATCCTTCACAACTAAGATTCCAAGTAATTGAGACAGTGGAGATACCAAGAAGAGGGGGCAATAGAACAAAACTTCTACGCCACAGAGAATCATATTGGATTCATACATTGCAAACCATTGAGCCACTAGGCTTGAATCGAGCCTATGATCGGACATTTACATAAAATGTATTTTTCTAGAATCTGTATATGACATATGTTTAAATAATATACTTTTCTCTTTTCAGAAAAAATAGAAATATTGAAATAAGTTCCTTCCCTACTACTTCAATCCGGATGATAGAATATCAATCTTCCTATTCCAATTTCTCTTTTTCCATAAATTACGATTATGTGACTTCCATCTTATACATAAAAATGTTATTTCATCCAGATGAATTTAAACATAGATCTACTGTTTTATACTTTCTCTATGATATTTTGCCATGCATTTAGCGTTAATAACATTATATATATCCTTTGTACAACCTTTAGATAAGATTATGTATATTTATATATAGAACAATGTAATGATCCTTCCTAATTTTTTGTTTATTATTAATCTTCCAGAATAAGATCACACTTGACAAAGGTCGAGATGACCGAAACGTCGTACTAATTGTTGATCTACTTATGTTTTGAAAATGTTATGATACAAAACTACTTCATGGTGAAGGCTGATTACTATGAATTCTTTCACTACAAATAAAAATTAATTAAGCAAAGAAAAACCCATTGTGTGTGCCGAAAATTCATCTACCTTACATGTCCATGGCCGGATCTTACTGTCACAGTCTATGGGAATAGTCAGTGGACCACCGCGGGGGGATAACAATACTAGCCGCAACCCGGGAGCGGAGTGTAAGTGATCTCCTGGTCTTCGCCAGAGCCCGCCACAAAGCAGGATGGTCTTGCTGTGACGGGGAGTCACCAGGTCGCTCTGCGGGTGCGACTAGGCCCGCGGTGGCAGCCAAGGTAGGGACATAGGGACCACGGGAAGGCAGGACCACGGATGGCTACTGGATTACTGGACCGCCACAGGACACCAGAACCGCCATGGAGCACAGGAATCACAGAATACACAGAGGCGTCTGGAAACGCTCAGGAACACAGAGGGCTTTCTCTTCAGTAACAGGACATGAAGAACTGGCAGGGAATGCTGGGAGTCGCCGGGCTATATAGCAGAGCCTTGATGCCAGCACCAATAAGGAGGACGCTGGCCCTTTAAATTCCTGAAGAGCTGGGCGCGCGCGGCCTCGGAGGAAGCCGGCGTGAGAACCGGACGTGATCAACATGCATTCCGGAGCCAGGTGAGGTCAGTATGGACCTGGGGGAGTGGGGACCGCGGGACACAGAATAGTGACACCCGTGACAACATGGAAAGCAACCTTTTCTCGTGTAACCAAAAAGTCCCCGTTGTGTAGTATGTTGTCTTGAACCTACATCGGCTTTTACTATCCGATCCCTTAAGTTTATTTCGTCTATAGGAGAATAGTGGGTATCCCCCATCACGAAATTTTTGTGCCATCATGTCAAAACTCTTTTCTACTTCTGTCATCTGACTTGTGATTCTAGTGACTTGCAAAAATTGTCTATAAGACAAATTTTTTTATCATGGATCTCGGATGACCGCTGTCATAACGAAGTAAATTCTGTGGGTTTGACATGGATTTTAGTGGAAAAACAACCGTCGTTCAAACCTACATTTACATCCAAAAATTGAAGTTCTGTTTTGGACTTAACCATAGTGAATTGCAAGTTAGGATCAAAGGAATTTAAATAGTGCAT
Organism: Engystomops pustulosus; assembly: GCF_040894005.1. Classification (NCBI taxonomy): domain Eukaryota; kingdom Metazoa; phylum Chordata; class Amphibia; order Anura; family Leptodactylidae; genus Engystomops; species Engystomops pustulosus. The sequence continues at coordinate 15,357,152 of NC_092419.1, read as the reverse complement.
TGGTGGCGAACCTATGGCACCGGTGCCAGAGGTGGCACTCGGAGCCATTTCTGTGGGCACTCACCCCAGGACAGAGTTCACCAAATAGGGCCAAATCTTCCTGCAGTCCCAGGCAACTAAAGAGATGCCGCTCTCAGCGCTATTTTAAAGCGACACTTCATTGGCTGTTTGGAACTGTGGGAAAAGTGAGAAGGTGTGGACTGGGCTGCATTATCTTTGGTGGTCATCCTGCTGGATCCACCATTCTTCCTCTCAAGACCTGGAGACAGTCTACAATGAGAGTCTGAATTGGCACTCCTTCTTTCAGCTGTATTGGTGGCCTCAGGGGCCGATACGATTGAAAGATGTGGAAGAACAGGTAGCAATAAGTTACTGCTTAAAATGCCGAGTTGGCACTTCACTGTAAATAAGTGGAATTTGGTTGTAGTTTGGGCACTCGGTCTCCAAAAGGTTTGCAATCACTGAAATAGTGTAAAAAAAAGTTTAGATCACCCTCCGCCCCTGTCCAAATGAGGAAGACGTCGTCGATGTATCTCCACCATCTCAATACATTAGAGAAATGATGGGACCCATAGATGACGTCTTCCTCAAATATTTCTAATCTACTTTTCTGGACAAAATAAACTTTAGATTTAGATATTGCTAATGCTATTGTCTTATTTTTGACATATGTAGACATCCAGGAGCCTGTAACCCCATTGCCTATTGTATGAGATAATTACATTAGACTCTGCACATTTCCAGATTTAGTTTCATTGCCGCTTATATATTCAGATTTATACACACGTAGATGCCATAGGTTCGCCACAACTGCTCTAGTCAATAGGTTTTCCCATTTGTTTCGGTGTAATGTCCAGAGAGATGCATAGTCTGGTTCAAATAACAGTATGCGTGTGTATATATAACAATCTGTTTCAGTTTAATTTATGTACCGGTGCTTATATGCTGGTCATCGTATACTCAAGTATATACAGTAATGTGAAAGTGTTATGCTATGTCATTTTTTTCAAATTAAAAATTCCTTTTTAATATATACTCTTATATTCCTATTTTTTTATTTATCGTCTAATCTCTAAATTTATTTGTTTCAGAAAAGATTTTAACCCTTTATTTTTTTTTTTTTAGTTAGTATATAGTTACTAACACCTATAACAAAATGGTAAGTTTATTATCCGTTACAAATTCAATATTTTTTTTTCTTTAACAGGTATGCAGCGTTAAATTAACACTTATTGATCTTCATTTAGGATTCCAAAGATTCTTCAAGTCCATCTACAACCCTTCAACTATATATATGGTTAATTTTTCCATTTTTATATTACACTTTTTCCCAAGAATATTACATAAAGTATGTGACAAAGGAGAACGGCTAATTATACAGAATGACACAAACACATGATTGTAAAAATTGTTTTTCTCTCAATAAAATCTTAGACACACCCTCGTTTGTCTATATAAATATTTTTTTACAGGTCATCGCCGGAGTCCACCAAATCCGAAGTAGTCCACAGCAGGCATGATCCTGGAAGACAAAAAAAAACAACACACACACAAACAAATGGCCATGCCCGTTGCCTAGGGGATGTGGGGGCCATGCCCGTTGCCTAGGGGATGTGGGGGCCATGCCCGTTGACTAGGGTGCTGGTAGCCTAGGGGCTGGGGGACATGCTCATGGCCTAGAGGGCTGTGGAACATATGTCTAATCCCATAAAATACATTGGCGGCAGTGTTTTTGTTGGTGCTATTTGAGGGGGCATAGCACAAGTAAATGCTCAAATAATGTACTGACTAACTATGCAGAGTACAACTCTGTGTAAATGGTTATTGGAGAGCTTCACCCTCCCAGTTGGTTGGCCTTGGAGTAGACCTTTCTGCACATGCACAGAACAACAGATTGTCAGACTCTGAGCTTGTGCTGAAGACAGGAGGGTCAGAGGATCGATACAGGCTACTGGTACGTGGAGTAGCCTTGGCTCCCCCCTACATGCCGCGGCTTCTCTACGCCCCAGTATGGAATTGTTAAATATAATTTAAAAAAAAATCTGGGGACAATAGTTTGTAATAAAACAAGGATTGGGCAACACTCAATTTTATAACCAAATACTTGGAGCAGAAAGGAGGCAACACCCTCAGGGTATATTACAAATCGTATACTTTATTGAAGACATAGAAAACAATAGTCAAAAAGCAATAATGGGCAGACTACAATGTAAAAATTAAAATGCATGTGTCCAAGATTAATCGCCTTCAAGGGCATAAAGGTAGGCAAGGCAAAGTCACTACACAGTAATGTTATCCCATATATTATGGAGATGCAAAGTGATGAATAACACTTAGTAGGCATACAAATAGTATGCCCATACAGCTTGTACGTTTGGTGTGTACAAATTTTTCTGTACTTTTTTCAGAATTTTCTATATCCTAACATGGATTTTCGGACCAGGGAATCCCATTGGCGCCTCGAGTTAGATGCTGTATTTGGCAATAATGGTGAATTCAATGATGACCCTAATTTTAAGAATAATAAGGAAATACAACAAAATTTGAAGAATTTATTGCATAGACGGATGAAACTTTGGTGGAACCGCTCATCATTAGAAAATTATGTATCCAAAAGCATGATTCCGAGGGGCTTACGGATTCAAATATTCCCATCCTTCGGATTAGATGACGCCTCCTTTTGTTCTCGATGGGAGGAAATATGCAATAAAAGCTCACAGACACTCATACAAATAATATTCGAACAGAACACGCAACAACTTGATAAACTCGACAATGAGATCGGTGAGTTGGAAACACAGACTAAACAAATTTTAACCACGGTTGAATTGGCAACCTTTAATGAGGAAATGGATGAGTTATTCAAAACATGGGAGAAACAGATTAAGAACCAAAAAGTTAGAAAATTTCAACGTGATCTTCAGGATGCATCTCTCAACAGAGTATATAAGTGGAAAAGCCCAAAATTGAACCCGGGAAACCGCAGCCCTTCGCTTTCCTCTCTATCATCTCTTGGCGGCATATCTCAGGTCTCCTCGGAGGGGTCAGATGCAAGACCCAGGAGGGGCAACAAAAGGAGATTCGAACCCTATCAGAGGCAACAGCCCAAAAGATGGGCTCGTGGTGACTCAGACAAAGGCCCGAAAAAGTCTACATTAAAGGTAATTAACTTATCCGATATTGTATTGACTAAAACCCAGGCTGAGGTTCTCAGTTTGGGTTTGACGTTCTCTCTGCTTCACAGCAATAAAAGACCTGCATCTGTTTGCCCGCAAATTGGCTTTTAAAAAGATCTTCCATGAAAAAGAGACATCAATGACACCTGAAGACCGTGAACACCTAGCTTTGCAAGCACTGGAGGATTTATTGGAGGAACAGGAGGCAGCGGTCATCAAAGGTAGTATTCCCCCTTCTCTGCTACCCTGATCTAAAAACTTTCCTGTTCTCTCCAACTTCCCTACCATCGATTTATTTGTTAAATTGGTTTCTCATGAGTTAAAACAAATACTGAGAGCGAACATGGACAGCAATTGCACTGCAGTACAACGCAAGGCAATTGCAGAACTGAGTAAACTAACCGAAGTGGTGATTAAACCATCTGATAAAGACCAGGGGGTGTGTGACGGCATGACGTGAGGTTTTCGTCAGGGCCGCGCCTCCCGCCCCTTCCTGTCTCTCACCTCCCGGCATGTAACTCCCGCGGCGTTCTCCCTGTGGTGCCCGTTCTCGGCTCCTTACTCCAGGCTCCTACCCCGTCGGTTTGGCGTGGATCGCTGATAATAGCCCTCCATGCAGGTGGCTGACGGAGATCCAGAACTGGGGACCAATCCTATGGACTGAGGCTGCTGCACGAGAGAGGTCCGGCGGCTTCCTTGTTGCTACAGCCGTGTTCAACGCTGGGACTTCCTGGAGGTCTGCTTCAGGGCAACGCACGTGAACACAAGTGAACGGAGGGACGAGAGGCTAAGCTGTTGGTGGCAAGATTCATTGGTTGCAAGCATGTAAATGCCACCAGGTGTGTGGTGGAGGATGTGTCAGTGAAGGACAGACTGTTGGTACCTGGAAAAGGACAGCAGCACAGACCTGACGAGTGAAGCACTTGGTGAGATCCCCTCTAACTTTTTTTTCCTCTGTTTGCCATGCACGGTTCTGCCTAACTGCTTTTTTCTACGCCAACAACGTGTATGTGTGATTTTCTGGACACGGCTTACCAGCACTGCACTAATTCCGTTGAAATATATGCATGCTAGCTGCTGGCTGTTTTAATGGACTAATATTGGACTAACACACACGCTAGCCTGTGGCTGCTTTAAAGGACTAACAGTGGATTTTTTTTTTCTCTTTTTTTTGGCCAAGCACGGCTCTGCCTAATTGCTTTTCCCATGCTAACAATGTGTATGTGTGATTTTTTGGACACGGCTCGCAGGTTTATGGCTAATGAATTAGCAGATAACTAACAGATTATCTAAATATTGCTTACTAGCACGGCACTAACTCCGTTGAAATATATGCATGTTAGCTACTGGCGGTTCTAATGGACTAATAATGGACTAACACATATGCCAGCATGTGGCTGCTTTAATGGACTAACAGTTGATTAATGCATACATCCCGGAGCTGCCCCTTGTTTGGATGTCCGATACCTGGTTCAAAGGGGAAAACTAAGGATGGAAGGAGAAGAAGAATAAGGAAATGTTACGATTGATATGTTTGTTGCCACATGTTTGTTGCCAATGTCTAATAAGGGCGCGTGAGATGGTGGCGAACTAACATCGAACCCCAAAGTTGTTGCCTGAGCTATACGTAATCGAAGGGTGTTGATTATGACTGTGGAGTAAATATTCAATTCTTGAGTCAATCCGCTATAGAAGGACTGACCACACCGTTTTTACCACTATCGATTATTACTAGGACTGCTTAATTGTGATGATAGATATTGGTTTGCACAGTGTACTAGATTGATTATCAATTCGCCAAGGTAGTCCGAATTAGAGCATTGGAAAGGAAAAACCGCTTGCTATAGGGGTGGTCCAATACGCACTGCTAATATTATATCTACTTCTATAGATAGTGGATAAAGAGATCAGTTGGGACTGCGGGCTAATATTATTGTTTCTTTCCGAGTATTGTGCTTCTTTAAGTCCGACCTGCAGGCTCGTATTTCCTTTCTGTCACCTTAGTTAGCAGGGGACAGCTTAGTAGGAGGGAAAATGCCCCCCAAAAGCGTGAGAAAATCTGGAGGGGGTTTGGATAAAATATGGAAAACTCCACCCCCAAAAATCAAAATGAGCGCTAAAGAGGCAGTTAAAGATCAAGGGGGGGAGGGGAATCTTAGACTTGAGACACTGCATAGGGAAGATCTCCCCCAAGAACTGAACCTGCTCCTCACTGAAATTTTGACAGCTGTCAAAGAGACCAAAAGTTCGGTTGAGGAATCTAAGGTGGCAATTGACAACGTAAATGAACAGATCAGTAGCTTGAACTCTGACATCAAACTCATTAGGGAAGAAATGAATAAAATAAGGGATAAGAATAATGAAATGTCAAAAAGCTGTAAGAAACTGGAGTCACAAGTGCAGGACCTTAGGACAGACATTGTAAAGATCAAAGAAGAGAATGCAGGGTTACAACAAAAAATTACGGATATGGAGGATAGATCAAGGAGAGCCAATGTTAGAATTGTAGGCTTTCCGGAGGGAGATGAACCCAGAGACCTATCTAAGAAGATGGAAAAATGGTTAGTAGATACTTTTGAGGTGGAGGTTTTTTCTGCAGTGTTTGGGGTAGAGAGAGCACATCGGGTTCCATCAAAAAAACCTGCGCCTGGGAGTCTCCCGAGAGCGATTTTGGTTAAATTGATTAGCTCACAAGATCGAGACACTATCTTGAGGAAATGCAGAGAAAAGGCAGGAATAACTTATAATGGTGAGAAAATTTCAATATACCCTGACTTCTCCAGGGATACGCAAAGAGCTAGGGCTAGCTTTAAAGGAGTAAAGAAAAGAATGGCAGAAGCTGGGATTCAATATTCGTTGTTATTTCCATCAAAATTACGAGTTGTATTTAAGGAACGAACATGGTTCTTTACGGACCCAGAAGAGGCCTCCGGGTGGCTAGATAAACAGGGTATCCGAGTTTAGGCACTTAGGGGAGTTCCCGCATTCTGCGATATTTATATGTGTATAACCTGGAGGTGGGAAGGGCAGGAGGGGTGTGGGAGGGTGACACTAAGGTATTGGGGACCTGTTGAGAAGAAATAAGACGGGTCATGTGGGAGATGGGGGGCTGGGGGGAGGGGTGGGTTCCCCAGCAGGGAAGGGGTTTCTCTCTTCTTTTTTTTTTTTTTTCCTTCTTTCTGCTTTTATGTTTCTGAATGGTGGACACCACTAGAATATTAACATGGAATATTCGAGGGGCGAGTGATAAGATCAAGAGAAGCCAAGTATTCGACATTGTGAACAAACATCTGCCAGCTATTGTTTGCTTGTTGGAAACCCATTTAACTGAAAAATATGTATACAGATTCAGGAAAAAATGGGCCACTAAACAAATTCATTCTTTCGGTAACATCTACTCTAGAGGGGTCACAGTGTTGGTACACGCAGATTTAGACTTTGTTATAAGTCAGCAAAAAGTTGATAAGGAGGGGAGATATATTTTCCTTTACGGGAAACTATATGGATCTATAGTGATTCTAGCGTTTATATACAATCCTCCTCCTTTTAATTTTAAGGTTTTACATGAATTGCTCCTCTTTTTGGAACATAAAGACAACTGTGCCCTTATGATTATGGGTGACTTCAACTCCACTATGGATAACCATCTTGACAGACTGTCGATAAATGGTAGTCCTTCTCCAGTACAGGGGAAGAGTGAGCCCTTGGCACGTCTCTGTGATGAGTTAGATTGGGTTGATGTGTGGCGTAAATTGTACGGCAACCGGAGAGCTTTTTCCTGTGTGAGCCGTTCGTATGGAACCCTATCCCGTATCGACTTATGTCTAGCGAATCCCTCTTTTTTTGGCATGATTCATAAAATGAAATATGAAGCTCACTCCATATCCGATCACGGTCCAGTTATGGTCATGGTTAAAAAACATGAGGGGAGGACAGAGCGACTGTTTAGGCTCAACCCATATTGGATCTCGATCCTTGAATCTCAGATTAATATGGAAACAATTATCATTGAATTCTGGTTTAGAAATAGCAGAGGCAACGATAGTAGATGGGTCTGGGACTCCCTTAAGGCTTTTATCCGTGGAATATATAGCAAGAATATCATATATGCCAGAAATAGATTTGGGGCCAAGGAAAGGGAATTGAAAGAAAAGCTGAAGAGCCTAGAGAGAGTCTTTATTTCTGCCCCGGTTGAAGAAAATAGACAGAAGGTCAATGAAGCCAGGGCTAGGTTTCTGGAATTTTTAAAACAGAAGGCACAGCACAAAGTCTTTTTCCAGGGCCAAAAATATTTCTTGGAAGGGGGTAAGCCCGGGAAATTACTATCGAACTTGGTTCAAACCTCTAGGGCAAATAGTAAGGCTATCTCTGCGATCAGGGATGAGGAGGGAAATATACAGAGGGCTCCGGGACAGATTGCACAGGAATTTGGTAGATTCTATTCCAACTTATATAGCTCACAGGTTAACATGGAGAAGACGGAAATTGATGCGTTTCTAGGGAAAGTTACGTTTCCTACTATATCCCAAGCCCAAAAAGAATACCTAGACTCGGAGTTAACATTAGAGGAAATCTCGGAGGCACTAAATCAGTGTACTAGGGACTCCACTCCGGGTTCGGATGGACTCCCTTTTAGTTTCTATAAAAAGTATAGAAAAGAGATTCTCCCATGCTTACTAGAAACATTTAGAGTTGGGTTTGAATTAGGATCAGTCTCCAAAACTATGGGGGAAGCTATTATTACCCTGATTCCAAAAAAAGGAAAGGATTTGTTGGAAGTGGGATCATATCGGCCAATATCCCTACTTAATACCGATATCAAAATCCTTGCCAAGGCACTAGCGCTGAGGCTGCAAAAAGTTGTCAAAGATATTGTACATGCGGATCAGAAAGGGTTTATCCCAGATAGGAAAATAAGTGATTGCATGCTGAGGATATTTTCAGCGATAGAATTGGGACAGGGCGGCCACCGCTCCATCCTGTCATTGGATGCCGTTAAAGCATTTGACAGGGTGGAGTGGGGGTTTTTATGGGAAGTTTTGGCTAGATTTGGTATAGGGAATAAATTCATCAGCTTTGTAAAAAGCATGTATAACTGCCCGGTAGCAAGAATTAAAACGGGAGATATCCTTTCCAAATCCTTTTTATTGACTAGGGGCACTCGACAAGGCTGTCCCATATCCCCACTTCTATTTGCGCTATATATAGAGCCACTGGCTATGATGATTAGGGAAGACCCCGAGATTTTGGGCGGTGGGTGCTGTGGTATAAGCGATAAAATCTGCCTATATGCTGACGACATGGTACTATATTTGAGCGACTCCTTGCAATCTGTCCCAAGAGTATTTGATCTGGTTAGGGAATTTGGGAGGTTTTCCGGACTGGATATAAACCGGCAAAAATCAATATTGATGCCACTATGCCCCGAAGTGCAAGAGTTTTTTTTGAGTAGGAATGAATCTCGTTGTGTTGATCAGTTTACATATCTTGGTACAGTGGTATCAAAAAAAATAGGTGATTTTGATAATATGAATTTGAGACCCCTGATACAAGAAGTAAGAGGTAAGGTAACAACGTGGGGCAAACTGCCCCTGACGAGAGCCGATAAGATTGGCTTAATTAAAATGGTCCTACTACCTAAAGTTTTATTTACCCTAATGGCTTGCCCTATCTGGATAGATGAAGGCTTTTTTAAGTTGCTGGAAAAAATTCTGAATGACTTGCTATGGGGGAGAAAGAGGGTTAGAATAAAGATGTGCTACCTATACAAATCAATTGAAGAAGGAGGCCTTGGCTTACCATTCTTCAAGGGATACTATTTAGCAGCTCGGATAGGAAATTTGGCGAATTGGGAGAACAATGTAACTATGTCCCATCTGGTTAAGCTAGCGGAAGGTAAAGTTAAGAACGCCTTTGAGTTGATGGAATCCTCTATTCTGCTGGCTGAGCCATTTTTAAGATCGGATATTTGTAAATCACTTTTTAGAGCATGGACTGAAGTCAAAAAAATATTTGCACTACAAGGTTTCCAGGAGGAATCTATGTTATGGTTTAATGATAGCTTACCTGATATGCAATTGATACCGGACAATGGCTTCTGGATCAAGAAGGGGGTATTACATATCTCACAAGTGGTGTTTGAGGAAAAAATTATAACGTTTGAGGAGTTGAAAGGGAAATATGGGTTACAGGGAGGGGATGTGTTTAGGTATATGCAACTTTCGCATGCACTAAGTAAAGGTAAACACTTGATTAAGTTGAAGAAAGAAACACATATGGGTTTGGAGTTTGTTAAATCAGCAAGGAACACAAAAAAAATTGTTTCTAAAATATATAAATACATTGTAAAGGATTATTCAAGTAAATTTACGCACGGGTCTAAAGTAAAATGGGAAGCGGATATTGGGATAGTGAACTGTGAAGAGTGGGGGAAAGTGTATAAAAATATTAAACGTAGTTCACTTAATTGGAATTATAGGATTATACAATTTAATATGGTTCACAGAATATATTATACCCCTGCCTTGCTAGCTAAAATGAAAATCAGGGAAGACTCAAGATGCTATAAGTGCGATATGATGGAAGCCAATTTCCTACATACCATCTGGGAGTGTCCTATGATTGGGAAATTTTGGAAAGAGGTGTTTGAGTACATTTCCGAGATTGTGGGTAGCCAGTGCATGCCAGTAGTAAAAACTGCTATATTGGGCTTGGTTGAATATCCAGGGCTAACTAAATCTCAAAGAAACCTAATTTCTAAACTGATGAACATCGCATTGGTGTGTGTGGCACGTAAATGGGGAGACAGAGAACCCCCATCAAAGGAACTCTGGTACAATCTAACTTTGAGAGTGGGTCAGTTTGAAAAAATGTATTACCAAAAAATCGGGCAAACAATCAAATGGCAGAGTATCTGGTCCACATGGCATTAAGATGGTTTAGTCCTATTGATATTGGAATTCTTTCTTTTTTTTTTCTTTTTTTTTTTTTTTCTCTCTGGCTGGGGGTGGGGCGGGGGGTGGTATGGGAGATAAGGTATTCAGGTTGTGCATAATTTTCGTAGAAATTTCCATCTTCTTTGGCAATGAATAGACCAGAGCTAAATATGGTGTTATGTAAGAATTAAGATGATGATTAGAGATGAGCGAGTATACTCGTCCGAGCTTGATGCTCGTTCGAGTATTAAGGTACTCGAAACGGCTCGTTGCTCGGACGAGTATTTCCCCTGCTCGAGATCGAGCATTTAATTAAACAAACACAGTGAAGAACAATGAAGAATAGAATAAAAACAGTGAACACAGTGAACACAGGATCATTTAAGGGAAAAAGACAGTAAAGAACACAGTGAAGAATAGATTACAGATGTTCTGCACATCTGCTTACTTGTCGGAAGATACACGCGGAACGGCAGCAGGGAGACATCGCGCACCAGGGAGACATCTGGCGCAGCAGAGACACATCGGGCGCAGCAGAGACACATCGGGCGCAGCAGAGACACATCGGGCGCAGCAGAGACACATCGGGCGCAGCAGGGAGACATCGCGCGCAGCAGGAAGACATCGCGCGCAGCAGGGAGACCGCGTGCAGCAGGGAGACCGCGTGCAGCAGGGAGACATCGGGCAGCAGGGAGACATCATGCAGCAGGCAGACCTCGGGCACCAGAGAGACATCGGGCTGCAGGGAGACATCGGGGAGACTTCAGTGGAAGAAGAGGAGCGGATCCCGGGACAGTGTATCTCCTCTCCCGACAAGTAAGCAGATGTGCCGAACATCTGTAATCTATTCTTCACTGTGTTCTTCACTGTGTTTTTCACTTAAATGATCCTGTGGTCACTGTGTTCACTGTTTTTATTCTATTCTTCACTGTTCTTCACATCTGCTAACTTGTCGGGAGATAATATACGTGCGGAACAGTGAAGAATAGATTGCAGATGTTTGCATACATCTGCTAACTTATCAGAAGACATTCTTTTTCAATTAAATAACACAGTTTATTCCCGAACCATGGTCCCTTTGAAAAATGCTCGAGTCTCCCATTGACTTCAATGGGGTTCGTTATTCGAGACGAGCACTCGAGCATCGGGAAAAGTTCGTCTCGAATAACGAGCACCCGAGCATTTTAGTGCTCGCTCATCTCTAATGATGATGTATGTTCTATTTTATGTGTTTGATAATACATTTGTGATATTTTGTAAAGAATTAATAACCTTTTTTGTACAATTAAAAATTAGCATTCAATAATAAAAAAAAAAAAAAAAAAAAACATCTGATAAAGGTGGGAATGTTGTACTGTGGCCAACATCTGAATACGAGAAAGAAGCATTTCGTCAGTTGAAAGACACCACGTGCTATAAGCGCCTAACATTCAATCCTCTGAATAAATTTAAAGAGGATTTAATGGGCATTTTAAAGGAAGCGGAGAAACATATTGACACACTTGTACCTAAATACCCTAAAGTGTCTTCCTTATATTTGCTTCCGAAGGTACAGAAGCATTTGAACAACCCACCGGGACGCCCAATCGTGTCTGGAACGGACAGCTTATGTGAGCCAATATGTAAGTTGATAGATTAATACTTACGCCCATTAGTCGAGACATTGCCATCTTATCTTAAGGACACAACCGATGTCCTAAGGAAATTTGAGGATCTCCACTTGGACTCAGACATGTGTATTGTGACTTGTGATGTCGAGGCTCTCTATACCTCAATATGCCACACCGATGGTATCTCTGCGGCAAAATTCTTCTTAGATACATCTAATATCGATCGGAATTTTGCCACTCTACTTCTACAATTGCTAGAATTTGCTTTGGTACACAATTTCTTTCTATTCCGGGACTTATTCTACCTACAGCTCCAGGGAACGGCGATGGGGGCGGCATGCGCCCCCTCGTACGCCTATTTATTCCTGGGGCTGTGGGAGAGGGAAATTTTCATCACCAATCGCTCTAGATTTGTGGATAATGTGTACTTGTACGCAAGATATATAGATGATGTGATCATGGTGTGGCATGGAACAGAAAATTAACTCCATGGGGCAGATTTATCAAGCAGTCTGAAAGTCAGAATATTTCCAGTTGCCCATGGCAACCAAACACAGCTCAGCTTTCATTTCACCAGTGCTCATGAGTATTTTAAAGGGGAGCTGTGAGTTCATACAGGAGCTCAATAAAAACGACAAGAACATCAAATTAACATATAAAGCTGGAAGACATAATATTGAATTTTTGGACATTCTTTTTGACGTGGACGACTTGGGTAATGTCTCTTCTAATGTTTTTAGGAAAACAACATCCAGCAATACTCTGCTCCATGCAAACTCATCTCATCCTCACAAACTCATCGAAAGCATCCCAATTGGACAGTTTCTGAGGATCCGAAGACTCTGCTCCAATGATGAAGATTTTGAGATCCAATCAAAAGACCTAAGCCAAAGGTTTCGAGAACGCGGCTATTCAGATCGAGCCATTAAGAAGGGCTACATGCAAGCAAAACACACACCCAGAAAGGAACTCTTGGTACCCAAAACCCAAACCAAGGATAATGACAACAAGGTGAGGTTCGTAACTACGTACAACTCACAGTGGGGCATGATCAGAAATACTGGCAGATACTTAGAACCGACCAAGCATTACTACCGTATGTCCAGAATAGACCAGCAATTACCTATCGCCGGTCCAAGAACTTAAAGGACCACTTGGTCCGCAGTAGTCATACTGGCCAGACAGGCAACGACAATACGAAATTACACATTCTGTTTATGTGCAATAGTATCACTGTATATATTCTTCCAGGGTCTATAGGAGAAAATGTAGTCATTGGTTTTAAATCATTATGTTTCTTCAACGCCACCGCGCGTGCGCGTCTTTTCTTGTGCCCGATCGTCTCTCTTGGTACAAGGTGCGCATGCGCCACAATGTCCCCGGGTTTCCTCTCTGCGCATGCGCAGTTCATTTGTACCGGGACACTTTCTGGCGCACGTGCATATTAGCCGCAGCTGCGACACAACATATTACCAACGTGCCACCCACTTACATCAGGTTAGGCCATTATCGCAACTTCTCTATTGGTCAGCAGTGGCTTAAATAGCCCACGCTCTAGACACTAAACACTCCCCTTGATAAAGCGCAACAGCGAAACACGTGTCGGGGTCAGCTGCATGTGGTCCTTTCTGTCTGGTATGGTTTTGTTTAGCTTTGTCTTACTATTTGTATGCCTACTAAGTGTTATTCATCACTTTGCATCTCCATAATATATGGGATAACATTACTGTGTAGTGACTTTGCCTTGCCTACCTTTATGCCCTTGAAGGCGATTAATCTTGGACACATGCATTTTAATTTTTACATTGTAGTCTGTCCATTATTGCTTTTTGACTATTGTATTCTATGTCTTCAATAAAGTATACGATTTGTAATATACCCTGAGGGTGTTGCCTCCTTTCTGCTCCAAGTATTTGGTTATATCTATTACTGCTGTTGGTAAATTACGGTCGCCTACCATACAGCTTGTACGTTTGGTGAACACTCAATTTTAGTAGCCTGCCACCTGTTTAATATATATTTGTAAATGAACTAACATCTTGTAATTCACAAATACATACACATTGCAAAATGCAAGACAGAAACTAGCTGACCCCGTAAAGTTGCAACCGGTAAAACTTTTGGTATACAATAATATAGAACTCCATAGGGGACACGATATAACTTGCGGGATACATCAAGAGGCGGAAGCCTCCAGGATGCTGCACCGCCTTTATTCTATGCCAGGCAGGGCGTAGAAATAAATGCAGCCGGCATCATTTAAGCCGTGCCCCCCCCCCCCTTCATGTCCCTTCACGCCCCACTGGCGTGAAGGTGGCGGAAAGGGCTAAATAGTCACAAGTGCTATCAATTTGTGATTGACGTGGTGCACAGGTCCTGATAGATTTGCCCCTATGTGTATGTATCTGAATATATAAGCTGCTGCGAAACTAAATCTGGAAACGTGCAGAGTCTAATGTAATTATCTCATACAATAGGCAATGGGATTTAATTTTATTTTTTTAAGTGGGTAATTTTTTGGGGGTAATAGACTCGTGTATAAGCCGAGGGGACGTTTTTCAGCAAATTTTATGTTCTGAAAAACTCGGCTTATACACGAGTATATACGGTACGCGTTTGAGCAAAACACGTAGGTCATTTCCTGCACACCATGATGTATGAGGTTGTGTACCTTGCCTAAGAAATTTGTATTACTTGGATTATATCATTTTTTGTGTGCAACAAAATACACATTTTCTCTATCTGATCCCTATTGTTCCCTATAGATCCCTATCTGTTCCCTCCTGCATCTTGTGTGTTCCCTGTGTGATCACACTTGTCTTCCATTTTTCCCTGTCTGTCCCTTCAGAACCCAAACGCACTGTGCGTTGTGTTAGCGTTGTTCTGCAATAGATGCACTTTTCAGTGCGCCGTGTGAACAGCGCTGCACAGTATCTTTAGCGGTAGTTGGGTTGTCTTAGCGCAAGCTTGGTGCTTTTGTAGCACCTTTTTGCGTGGTGCACATAGGTATTTTTTTGGTGCCTGGTAATATTTTTTCCAGAGCGCAGTATGTGTACCTGTAGTTGGGTGCACTTATCTATTTTTTGTGTGTGCCATCTGTGCGGCTTGTCCGTGTGGTTTGGTGCGCATTATATCATTTTTTTGTGTGCCGGCTAGACAGTTTATCCGTGTAGCTGGGTGCACATCAACTAATTTTTCTAGTGTACGTTTTCTCAGGGGTTTTTTTGGTGCACATTTTTATTTTTTTGTGTAATGTATCAAAAGACGTACACCGGGTTGGAGGCATACAATATGCCGGCCTCTGACACTGAGTCAGCAAGTGGGGATGATGTCCCCTTTGTTGGTGATATATTCCTCTGCGGCGGCCATCTTGACCAAGAGAACTAAACAGACGCCATTACAGGTCTGGCAGCAATAGAGTTAAATGTTTTAATTCAGCCATTTTTTCATCATCCGTTTGTAAGGGTTTCTCCTTGACACTTGCTATAGATGACTGTTCTCTTTCTTGTCTTGTTCTCTAGCATTGCTTATCCTTGTTTTGGTTAGTACCTTCTGGAGACATTCTCTGTACATTCGGTAGTATAAACATGTTTGTGAACAAGGCCTCTTAATTTTCACAGAATGTGCCGGTGTATTCATTATGTCCAATCGCATTACAGTATTCGATCTCCTTGTCACGCCCCCCAACGCTGGTTTTTTCTGTCTGTGATATTATGCATTTGAGAGATTAAACGGGAGAGAAGATCTTTACATCCACTTAGAGACTGACGTGTGTCTTGGGTTTATGTTCAAGTCCCTGGTACCGGGACAACCATGAAAGGGTTAATTTGAAAGTCACCTGTACATCTGATAAGGGCGGTTAAGCACTAGATAAAAATCTCTTAACACATTTTACCTATCATCATCCTGCTGCTCATCTTCCAGTGACTTGGAATTACCCCCGAGAAGGCGCCGCAGGGATTCAGGGACTCCTGCGATTGAAGTGCCCGGGACTTCTGCAGGAGAAGCGTCTGGGGCTTCCACTGACCCCACATGGGTAGCCCCAGATAATTATACCCCTCAGGTCCCTGATTTTTTGGGCCAGCCTGGAATTAAATTTGACACGGCAGGGCTCAGAGTTGTGGACTTTTTAAAGTATTTTTTTGATGAGGAGCTGTTGAATTTAATTGTAGTCCAGACCAATTTCTACGCTGCACAGCATATGCCCAAAACCCTTTCATTTTATGCACAACCCTACAGGTGGACCCCTGTCACTGCAGCAGAGATGGAGAAGTATTGGGACATAATACTTCCTATGGGGATTGTAAATAAGCCCGCAATCAGGGACTACTGGAGCACAGACATTCTGGACCACACCCCGATGGATCCACTTTGAAGTCAACCATAAGTTTTTGCACTACACCGACAACACACAGTGCCCACCCAGAGGTGACCCCAGTTATGATTGTTTATGTAAGGTCAGGCCCATATTAGATCATTTTAGTGCCAAGTTTGCCCAGGCATATAGCCCCGCCAAACATGTGAGCAATAAGAGGTCAAGGTATGGCGCGAAGATGTAAAAGCTGTGAGAAAGTTCATCAGGGTATACCTACAAGTTTAGGCTATATGAAGGGAAGGACTCCACTATATTGCCCCCAGAATGGCACTATGCAGTGACTCTGTGCAGGAGAGCAGGGCACTATGCAGCGACTCTGTACAGGAGAGCCGGGCACTATGCAGCGACTCTGTACAGGAGAGCAGGGCACTATGCAGCGACTCTGTACAGGAGAGCCGGGCACTATGCAGCGACTCTGTACAGGAGAGCCGGGCACTATGCAGTCACTCTGTACAGGAGAGCCGGGCACTATGCAGTGACTCTGTACAGGAGAGCCGGGCACTATGCAGCCACTCTGTACAGGAGAGCCGGGCACTATGCAGTGACTCTGTACAGGAGAGCCTGGCACTATGCAGTCACTCTGTACAGGAGAGCCGGGCACTATGCAGTGACTCTGTACAGGAGAGCCGGGCACTATGCAGTGACTCTGTACAGGAGAGCCGGGCACTATGCAGCGACTCTGTACAGGAGAGCCGGGCACTATGCAGCCACTCTGTACAGGAGAGCCGGGCACTATGCAGCGACTCTGTACAGGAGAGCCGGGCACTATGCAGTGACTCTGTACAGGAGAGCCGGGCACTATGCAGTGACTCTGTACAGGAGAGCCGGGCACTATGCAGTCACTCTGTACAGGAGAGCCGGGCACTATGCAGCGACTCTGTACAGGAGAGACAGGCACTATGCAGCCACTCTGTACAGGAGGGCCGGGCACTATGCAGCGACTCTGTACAGGAGAGCCGGGCACTATGCAGCGACTCTGTACAGGAGAGCCGGGCACTATGCAGCGACTCTGTACAGGAGAGCCAGGCACTATGCAGTGACTCTGTACAGGAGAGCCGGGCACTATGCAGTGACTCTGTACAGGAGAGCCAGGCACTATGCAGCGACTCTGTACAGGAGAGCCGGGCACTATGCAGTGACTCTGTACAGGAGAGCCGGGTACTAAGCAGTGACTCTGTACAGGAGAGCCGGGCGCTATGCAGCGACTCTGTACAGGAGAGCCGGGCACTATGCAGTGACTCTGTACAGGAGAGCCGGGCGCTATGCAGCGACTCTGTACAGGAGAGCCGGGCACTATGCAGCGACTCTGTACAGGAGAGCCGGGCACTATGCAGAGACTCTGTACAGGAGAGCCGGGCACTATGCAGCGACTCTGTACAGGAGAGCCGGGTACTATGCAGTGACTCTGTACAGGAGAGCCGGGCACTATGCAGCGACTCTGTACAGGAGAGCCGGGCACTATGCAGCGACTCTGTACAGGAGAGCCGGGCACTATGCAGCGACTCTGTACAGGAGAGCCGGGTACTAAGCAGTGACTCTGTACAGGAGAGCCGGGCACTATGCAGCGACTCTGTACAGGAGAGCCGGGCACTATGCAGTGACTCTGTACAGGAGAGCCGGGTACTAAGCAGCGACTCAGTACAGGAGAGCCGGGCACTATGCAGTGACTCTGTACAGGAGAGCCGGGCACTATGCAGCCACTCTGTACAGGAGAGCCGGGTACTAAGCAGCGACTCTGTACAGGAGAGACAGGCACTATGCAGCGACTCTGTACAGGAGAGCCGGGCACTATGCAGAGACTCTGTATAGGAGAGCCGGGCATTATGCAGCCACTCTGTACAGGAGAGCCGGGCACTATGCAGCGACTCTGTACAGGAGAGCAGGGCACTATGCAGCGACTCTGTACAGGACAGCCGGGCACTATGCAGCGACTCTGTACAGGAGAGCCGGGCACTATGCAGAGACTCTGTATAGGAGAGCCGGGCATTATGCAGCCACTCTGTACAGGAGAGCCGGGCACTATGCAGCGACTCTGTACAGGAGAGCCGGGTACTAAGCAGCAACTCTGTACAGGAGAGCCGGGCACTATGCAGCGACTCTGTATTGTGTGTTAAGTACAAAGACAAGAGAGAGGTCCTTGTATTAACCACAATACATGGGCACACCACCACCCCTGTCCCAGTACGAGGTACCAGTACAGAAACCCCCAAGCTGGACTGTATTATAACAAGTAGATGGGAGGGCTGGACTTGTCAGCCCAGGTGTTTCAGCCATACAACGCCATGCGGAAGTCAAGGCTGTGGTACAAGAAGCTGGCCGTGCATATCATGCAGATGGCACTGTATAATGCTTACATGCTGCATCAATATGCCGGCCAGAGGGGAACATTCCTGGAATTTCAAGAGGTGGTAATAAAGTACTTTCTTTTTGGAGACCAGGAAGGGGGGAGTGCCAGCACTTTTGGAACCGAGGCCACATCACGCATTGTACCAGGGCAGAACTTTCCAGGAGTAGTTCCCCAAACTGCCAAGAAGGGAAGGTCACAGAAGAGCTGCAGGAAACAGTATTCGGAAGGACACCATTCATCACTGTGAGACATGACCAGAAAAAGATTGCTTCCGAATGAAAGATTGCTTCTGAATTTATCATACATCCCTGGATTTCTAGATTACCCTGATGTTAAATGGAATGAAGCAGTGCCCGCGCAGGATATTGTGCTCTGGCTCAGGAGACATTGTGACCTCATGTCAGAGCTCACTAAGACCCGGGATGATGATGGGATCTGGACAGGAGGATGGAAGGTCCTGGTGAGGTTACGCCAGTATCATAATATAACCCCACATCTGCCCAATTCCTTCTTCATTGGTCGTGAGAAGGGGGTATGTTTCTATCCAGGTCAGCCCTGCAGATGCTTTAAGTGTGGTAGGGCTGGTCACGTGGCCAGTAACTGCACCCTGATAAAGTGCAGCCTGTGTGGAGACATCGGCCATGTGATCTGCAAGACCTTCCCTGATGAAAATGTACTGGCAGGGGCAGATGACCTGGGGGAGGAGGAGGCTTTGTTGTCAGGTTCAGCTCAGGATGGGCCAGAACCTCAGCGGATGGAAAGTGACACCATACCAGAACCAGACCAGCCTCAAATTAACACCAGTACCAGACCAATCCCCAACACAAAGCAGTGAGGGAAACAAGCAGGTTGTCCAGCAGGTTGTGCCACCCTCAGTGCCCCTTCCTTCTCCAGCGCCAACTTCTATAAAGAGAAGGAAGAAAGATACATCTAGCCGTAAGCCAGTGGGTGAGTGGACCACTGTCCAAAAGAACTAGAAGAACTAGAGCAGGAATTGCAGAGAATGGTGGCAGAATATGAGGATGAGCCAGATGCAGATCCCCCCTCAAAACGGAGCCTCATGCAGTAGGGCCAGAGTCTGAATCTGATATGGAGACGGATGGTCAGCAGGAGGGCTCCGACTCAGACTTATGATGATGGGGTTACTCTCTCTGCTTCTCATCATTTCATCTCTGAGTGCTGGGGAGGGAGGAAAATCTGGAAGGAAGTATCTGACCTGCTGAACATCCCGAGGCTACAATTCCTCCAGTACCCGGACATCATCTATGGCAGTGGTGGCGAACCTATGGCACGGGTTCCAGAGGTGGCACTCGGAGCCCTTTCTGAGGGCACTCAGGCCATTGTCCAAGGACAGAGTTCACCAAACAATGAACACTTCAACTTATGAGATGCTGCTCTCAGCACTATTTCAAAGTGACACTTTATTGGCTGTTTGGAACTGCGGGGAAAGTAAGAAGGGGTTGACAGAACTGCATTATCTTTGGAGGTCCTCCTGCTGGACCCACCATTCTTCCTGTACAGAGATACCCTGGAAAGAAGCTACAATGATAGTTTGAATTTGCCTTCTTTCTGTCAACTGTATTGGTGGCCTCAGGTAGAACAGGTAGCAGTAAGTTACTTTATAAAATTCCATGCTGGCACTTCACAGTAAATCAGTGGATTTTGGATGTAGTTTGGGCACTCTGACTGTAAAAGGTTCGCCATCACTGATCTATGGCGTCCCATCTCCACATGGTAATATTGATGCCGAAACAATGTACCTCATAATAACAGTAACCAAATATTACCACTGGCATGTGAGAACCCGGGTGTCCCTGCATAGTGAGGACTACAACTACACGGCTGTGGTATCCCAAGTCATGTCAGAGCTCCGGTGGGTAAAATCACTAGAAATCAGGAAAAACCAGAGAAATAGAAAATTATGGAGGAATATATCTGGTGTTTAATTTCTATATATAGTGTTTTTGTATTTTACTTTTTCCTTTCCAGCAGCAGCTATGGACCCTATAAGTTAAATTTACTTTAAGTTTATATTAGTTTGAATACTGATTTTGTATACAGAAGAATGTAATTATGATTTTGTATTTTGTTTAATTGTATTTTCGTTGGTTTTTACAATAAAAATTGCCCCCTATGTACAGGAATATAACTACTATAATACTGCCCCCTATGTACAGGAATATAACTACTATAATACTGCCCCCATGTACAGGAATATAACTAGTATAATACTGCCCCCTATGTACAGGAATATAACTACTATAATACTGCCCTCTATGTACAGAAATATAATTACTATAATACTGCCCCCTATGTACAAGAATATAACTACTGTAATACTGCCCCCTATGTACAAGAATATAACTACTATAAAACTGCCCCCTATGTACAAGAATATAACTACTGTAATACAGCTCCCTATGTACAGGAATATAACTACAATAACACTGCCCCCTATGTACAGAAATATAACTACTATAATACTGCCCCCTATGTACAAGAATATAGCTACTATAATACTGCCCCCTATTTACAAGAATATAACTACTATAATCCTGCCCCCTATGTACAAGAATATAGCTACTATAATACTGCCCCCTATGTACAAGAATATAACTACTATAAAACTGCCCCCTATGTACACGAATATAACTACTATAATACTGCCCCCTATGTACAAGAATATAACTACTGTAATACTGCCCCCTATGTACAAGAATATAACTACTATAATACTGCCTCCTATGTACAATAATATAACTACTATAATACTGCCCCCTATGTACAAGAATATAACTACTGTAATACTGCCCCCTATGTACAAGAATATAACTACTATACTACTGCCCCCTATGTACAGGAATATAACTACTGTAATACTGCCCCCTATGTACAAGAATATAACTACTATAAAACTGCCCCCTATGTACAAGAATATAACTACTATACTACTGCCCCCTATGTACAAGAATATAACTACTGTAATACAGCTCCCTATGTACAGGAATATAACTACAATAACACTGCCCCCTATGTACAGAAATATAACTACTATAATACTGCCCCCTATGTACAAGAATATAGCTACTATAATACTGCCCTCTATGTACAAGAATATAACTACTATAATCCTGACCCCTATGTACAAGAATATAGCTACTATAATACTGCCCCCTATGTACAAGAATATAACAACTTTAATACTGCCCCCTATGTACAAGAATATAACTACTATAAAACTGCCCCCTATGTACAAGAATATAACTACTATAATACTGCCCCCTATGTACAAGAATATAACTACTATAATACTGCCCCTATGTACAAGAATATAACTACTATAATACTGTTCCCTATGTACAAGAATATAACTACTATAATACTGCCCCCTATGTACAAGAATATAACTACTATAATACTGCCCCCTATGTACAAGAATATAAGTACTATAATACTGCCCCCTATGTACAAGAATATAACTACTATAATACTGCCCTCTATATACAGGAATATAACTGCTATAATACTGCTCCCTATGTACAAGAATATAACTACTATAATACTGCCCCTATGTACAAGAATATAACTACTATAATACTGCCCCCTATGTACAAGAATATAACTACTATAATACTGCCCCTATGTACAAGAATATAACTACTATAATACCGCCCCCCTATGTACAAGAATATAACTACTATAATACTGCCCCCTATGTACAAGAATATAACTACTATAAAACTGCCCCCTATGTACACGAACATAACTACTATAATACTGCCCCCTATGTACACGAATATAACTACTATAATACTGTCCCCTATGTACAAGAATATAACTACTATAATACTGCCCCCTATGTACAAGAATATAACTACTATAATACTGCCCCCTATGTACAAGAATATAACTACTATAATACTGCCCCCTATGTACAAGAATATAACTACTATAATACTGCCCCCTATGTACAAGAATATAACTACTATAAAACTGCCCCCTATGTACACGAACATAACTACTATAATACTGCCCCCTATGTACACGAATATAACTACTATAATACTGTCCCCTATGTACAAGAATATAACTACTATAATACTGCCCCCTATGTACAAGAATATAACTACTATAAAACTGCCCCCTATGTACACGAACATAACTACTATAATACTGCCCCCTATGTACACGAATATAACTACTATAATACTGTCCCCTATGTACAAGAATATAACTACTATAATACTGCCCCCTATGTACAAGAATATAACTACTATAATACTGCCCCCTATGTACAAGAATATAACTACTATAATACTGCCCCCTATGTACAAGAATATAACTACTATAATAGTGCCCACTATGTACAAGAATATAACTACTATAACACTGCCCCCTATGTACAAGAATATAACTACTATAATACTGCCCCCTATGTACAAGAATATAACTGCTATAATACTGCCCCCTATGTACAGGAATTTAACTACTATAATACAGCACCCTATGTACAAGAATATAACTAATATAATACAGCCCCATATGTACAAGAATATAACTGCTATAATACTGCCCCTATGTACAAGAATATAACTACTATAATACTGCCCCCTATGTACAAGAATATAACTGCTATAATACTGCCCCCCTATGTACAAGAATATAACTACTATAATACTGCCCCCTATGTACAAGAATATAACTACTATAATACTGCCCCCTATCTACAAGATTATAACTACTATAAAACTGCCCCCTATGTACACGAATATAACTACTATAATACTGCCCCCTATGTACAAGAATATAACTACTGTAATACTGCCCCCTATGTACAAGAATATAACTACTATAATACTGCCCCCTATGTACAGGAATGTAACTACTATAATACTGCCCCCTATGTAAAAGAATATACCTACTATAATACTGCCCCCTATGTACAAGAATATAACGACTATAATACTGCCCTATGTACAAGAATATAACTACTATAATACTGCCCTATGTACAAGAATATAACTACTATAATACTGCCCCCTATGTACAAGAATATAACTACTGTAATAAATTATCGTATTGAATATAAAATCTTTCCCGCGTACTTTAGTATGTTCTTCCAAAAATAGAAGGACTAAGAGTAATTATTATAAAAAGTTACGTTTATTGTCGTCGTCCAGGTTGCAGAATACTTGTGCAGATTATTAGTCATGTGTTACAGTCAGTCAGTCCATGAAATTATGTTCAGGTGAAGGTTTCTTCAACTTGTGTTGGTCTTTTCTTCCTTCATTCTTCATCTCCATCTTGTGTCCTTAAATCTCCTCCATATGTCAGCGTGTGAGAGCGAGCTCGGTGTGTGTGATATGCTCAATGTTCCCCTCCCCCTTGGACAGAGTCACTTATAAAGAGTACACTCCTATAGAGTTACATTGTGAGCCAAACTCCTCCATTGGCCTTGTCCATAACCATATATGGTAACATTCCTTTATGACCAGCTAACACAGAGACCATTATATGGTAAAGCCACATGGATGTGGTTGGGGGAAGGTTGCTTCCTTCCATAGGTTTTTTTAGCTATATGTCAAGAATGTACATACAACACCAATGCTGCCCATATATGGTCCTTATCTTTCACTCATGATTATTTCCCACTTACTCTCCATTTGTATTTTAGTCCTATCACATTTGTATCTCATTGACCATGTTGTGCTTGATCAACTCTTGAGTACATTTTCACACCCAAATTAGAATATTGTAAATCTGTAATATTTAACAACTACTATAATACTGCCCCTATGTACAAGAATATAACTACTATAATACTGCCCCTATGTACAAGAATATAACTACTATAATACCGCCCCCCTATGTACAAGAATATAACTGCTATAATACCGCCCCCTATGTACAAGAATATAACTACTATAATACTGCCCCCTATGTACAAGAATATAACTACTATAATACTGCCCCCTATGTACAAGAATATAACTACTATAATACTGCCCCCTATGTACAAGAATATAACTACTATAATACTGCCCCCTATGTACAAGAATATAACTACTATAATACTGCCCCCTATGTACAGGAATATAACTACTATAATACTGCCCCTATGTACAAGAATATAACTACTATAATACTGCCCCTATGTACAAGAATATAACAACTGTAATACCGCCCCCTATGTACAAGAATATAACTACTATAATACTGCCCCCTATGTACAAGAATATAACTACTATAATACTGCCCCTATGTACAAGAATATAACTACTATAATACTGCCCCTATGTACAAGAATATAACTACTATAATACCGCCCCCCTATGTACAAGAATATAACTGCTATAATACCGCCCCCTATGTAAAAGAATATAACTACTATAATACTGCCCCCTATGTACAAGAATATAACTACTATAATACTGCCCCCTATGTACAAGAATATAACTACTATAATACTGCCCCCTATGTACAAGAATATAACTACTATAATACTGCCCCCTATGTACAAGAATATAACTACTATAATACTGCCCCTATGTACAAGAATATAACAACTGTAATACCGCCCCGTATGTACAAGAATATAACTACTATATTACTGCCCCCTATGTACAAGAATATAACTACTATAATACTGCCCCTATGTACAAGAATATAACTACTATAATACTGCCCCTATGTACAAGAATATAACTACTATAATACCGCCCCCCTATGTACAAGAATATAACTGCTTTAATACCGCCCCCTATGTACAAGAATATAACTACTATAATACTGCCCCCTATGTACAAGAATATAACTACTATAATACTGCCCCCTATGTACAAGAATATAACTACTATAATACTGCCCCCTATGTACAAGAATATAACTGCTATAATACTGCCCCCTATGTACAAGAATATAACTACTATAATACTGCCCCTATGTACAGGAATGTAACTACTACAATACTGCCCCCTATGTACAAGAATATAATTACTATAATACTGCCCCCTATGTACAAGAATATAACTACTATAATACTGCCCCCTATGTACAGGAATGTAACTACTATAATACTGCCCCCTATGTACAAGAATATAACTACTATAATACTGCCCCCTATGTACAAGAATATAACTACTATAATACTGCCCCTATGTACAAGAATATAACTACTATAATACTGCCCCCTATGTACAAGAATATAACTACTATAATACTGCCCCCTATGTACAAGAATATAACTACTATAATACTGCCCCTATGTACAAGAATATAACAACTGTAATACCGCCCCCTATGTACAAGAATATAACTACTATTATACTGCCCCCTATGTACAAGAATATAACTACTATAATACTGCCCCTATGTACAAGAATATAACTACTATAATACTGCCCCTATGTACAAGAATATAACTACTATAATACCGCCCCCCTATGTACAAGAATATAACTGCTATAATACCGCCCCCTATGTAAAAGAATATAACTACTATAATACTGCCCCCTATGTACAAGAATATAACTACTATAATACTGCCCCCTATGTACAAGAATATAACTACTATAATACTGCCCCCTATGTACAAGAATATAACTACTATAATACCGCCCCCCTATGTACAAGAATATAACTGCTATAATACCGCCCCCTATGTAAAAGAATATAACTACTATAATACTGCCCCCTATGTACAAGAATATAACTACTATAATACTGCCCCCTATGTACAAGAATATAACTACTATAATACTGCCCCCTATGTACAAGAATATAACTACTATAATACTGCCCCTATGTACAAGAATATAACAACTGTAATACCGCCCCGTATGTACAAGAATATAACTACTATATTACTGCCCCCTATGTACAAGAATATAACTACTATAATACTGCCCCTATGTACAAGAATATAACTACTATAATACTGCCCCTATGTACAAGAATATAACTACTATAATACCGCCCCCCTATGTACAAGAATATAACTGCTTTAATACCGCCCCCTATGTACAAGAATATAACTACTATAATACTGCCCCCTATGTACAAGAATATAACTACTATAATACTGCCCCCTATGTACAAGAATATAACTACTATAATACTGCCCCCTATGTACAAGAATATAACTGCTATAATACTGCCCCCTATGTACAAGAATATAACTACTATAATACTGCCCCTATGTACAGGAATGTAACTACTACAATACTGCCCCCTATGTACAAGAATATAATTACTATAATCCTGCCCCCTATGTACAAGAATATAACTACTATAATACTGCCCCCTATGTACAAGAATATAACTACTATAATACTGCCCCCTATGTACAAGAATATAACTACTATAATACTGCCCCCTATGTACAAGAATATAACTGCTATAATACTGCCCCCTATGTACAAGAATATAACTACTATAATACTGCCCCCTATGTACAAGAATATAACTACTATAATACTGCCCCCTATGTACAAGAATATAACTGCTATAATACTGCCCCCTATGTACAAGAATATAACTACTATAATACCCCCCCTATGTACAGGAATGTAACTACTACAATACTGCCCCCTATGTACAAGAATATAACTACTATAATACTATCCCCTATGTACAAGAATATAACTACTATAATACTGCCCCCTATGTACAGGAATGTAACTACTATAATACTGCCCCCTATGTACAAGAATTTAACTACTATAATACTGCCCCCTATGTACTGGAATATAACTACTATAATACTGCCCCCTATGTACAAGAATATAACTACTATAATACTGCCCCCTATGTACAAGAATATAACTACTATAATACTGCCCCTATGTACAAGAATATAACTATTATACTGCCCCCTATGTACAAGAATATAACTACTATAATACTTCCCCCTATGTACAAGAATATATCTACTATTATACTGCCCCCTATGTACAAGAATATAACTACTATAATACTGCCCCCTATGTACAAGATTATAACTACTATAATAGTAAAGGTTAAAAAGAGAAAAAGTCAGGTAACAGCTCACCCCTTGACGACTGCAGTCTTTTCAAAGTATTAATCCAGGCCAGGTGCACGGTGTATCCCCTATCACTGGTCCGGAAATTCGCAGTGATGCATGATAATGGCAAGAGGCTTAAAAAGCAAAAAGGAAAGCGGGAAATCCAGCATCCGTACACAGAGATTCCAAGGTAGACGACTGTTTAAAAAGTAATTCCAAAATTTTTATTCTTCAAAGTTAAAAAGTGCTTGTGCATTGACATGGGCACAAGAAAGCAAGCAGTGCGAGACACAAAAATTGGCAGAGGTAACGCGTTTCGGACTTTTTTGCGTGTTAGTCCTTAGTCATACCTACATAGGGGGCGGTATTATAGTTGTTATATTCTTGTACATAGGGGGCGGTATTATAGTTGTTATATTCTTGTACATAGGGGCAGTATTATAGTAGTTACATTCCTGTACATAGGGGGCGGTATTATAGTTGTTATATTCCTGTACATAGGGGCAGTATTATGACTTAGGTATGACTAAGGACTAACACGCAAAAAAGTCAGAAACGCGTTACCTCTGCCAATTTTTGTGTCTCGCACTGCTTGCTTTCTTGTGCCCATGTCAATGCACAAGCACTTTTTAACTTTGAAGAATAAAAATTTTGGAATTACTTTTTAAACAGTCGTCTATCTTGGATTCTCTGTGTACGGATGCTGGATTTCCCGCTTTCCTTTTTGCTTTTTAAGCCTCTTGCCATAACTACTATAATACTGCCCCCTATGTACAAGAATATAACTACTATAATACTGCCCCCTATGTACAGGAATATAACTACTATAATACTGCCCCCTATGTACAAGAATATAACTACCATAATACTTCCCCCTATGTACAAGAATATAACTGCTATAATACTGCCCCCCTATGTACAAGAATATAACTGCTATAATACTGCCCCTATGTACAAGAATATAACTACTATAATACTGCCCCTATGTACAAGAATATAACAACTATAATACCGCCCCCTATGTACAAGAATATAACTACTATAATATTGCCCCCTATGTACAAGAATATAACTACTATAATACTGCCCCCTATGTACAAGAATATAACTACTATAATACTGCCCCCTATGTACAAGAATATATCTACTATAATACTGCCCCCTATGTACAATAATATAACTACTATAATACTGTCCCCTATGTACAAGAATATAACTACTATAATACTGCCCCCTATGTACAAGAATATAACTACTATAATACTGCCCCCTATGTACAAGAATATAACTACTATAATACTGCTCCCTATGTACAAGAATATAACTACTAGAATACTGCCCCCTATGTAGAGGAATATAACTACTATAATACTGCCCCCTATGTACAAGAATATATCTACTATAATACTGCCCCCTATGTACAATAATATAACTACTATAATACTGCCCCCTATGTAGAGGAATATAACTACTATAATATTGCCCCCTATGTACAAGAATATAACTACTATAATACTGCCCCCTATGTACAAGAATATAACTACTATAATACTGCCCCCTATGTACAAGAATATATCTACTATAATACTGCCCCCTATGTACAATAATATAACTACTATAATACTGTCCCCTATGTACAAGAATATAACTACTATAATACTGCCCCCTATGTACAAGAATATAACTACTATAATACTGCCCCCTATGTACAAGAATATAACTACTATAATATTGCTCCCTATGTACAAGAATATAACTACTAGAATACTGCCCCCTATGTAGAGGAATATAACTACTATAATACTGCCCCCTATGTACAAGAATATATCTACTATAATACTGCCCCCTATGTACAATAATATAACTACTATAATACTGCCCCCTATGTACAAGAATATAAGTACTATAATACTGCCCCCTATGTACAAGAATATAACTACTATAATACTGCCCCCTATGTACAAGAATATAACTACTATAATACTGCCCCCTATGTACAAGAATATAACTACTATAATACTGCCCCCTATGTACAAGAATATAACTGCTATAATACTGTCCCCTATGTACAAGAATATAACTGTTATAATACTGTCCCCTATGTACAAGAATATAACTACTATAATACTGCCCCCTATGTACAAGAATATAACTACTATAATACTGCCCCCTATGTACAGGAATGTAACTACTATAATACTGCCCCCTATGTACAAGAATATAACTACTATAATACTGCCCCCTATGTACAAGAATATAACTGCTATAATACTGTCCCCTATGTACAGGAATATAACTACTATAATACTGCCCCCTATGTACAAGAATATAACTACTATAATACTGCCCCCTATGTACAAGAATATAACTGCTATAATACTGTCCCCTATGTACAGGAATATAACTGCTATAATACTGTCCCCTATGTACACTACCTCACTGTGGCACAGCTTTTCGGTATGTTCCAATAAAGTTAGAAATGTAACTTGCAATAACTGGATTAGATTGTTTTAGTGAGTGTCAATTGGGTTTTCATAACTTTGTGCTGTAATGGGACCAAGGATTATCAATAAAGCTTCATTACAGACACCTTACAGCTGATCATAGCAGGCTAGGGTTAAAGTAACATCCAAAGAGGTCAGAGTGTGGTGTGCCCTCTAGTTACTTTTAACCCCTTACTGACATGTGACGTATAACTACTTCACATGCCGGGTGCGGGTGCATGGAGAGGGCTCACGGGCTGAGCCCTCTCCATAGCCGGTAAGTCTTAAAGGAAACCTACCACTTGAAGTGGCAGGTTTCTGATGGAAATTATTTTCGTTAGTGTTTTAAACCGCGGTATCGCGGTTTAAAACACTTTTTAAACTGTATAGCCGGCGCAGGCAGGTATGTGCTCGGTGCTTACCATGCGCGCGGCTCTCCTTCACTTCCTATGTAGCCGCGCGCACGGTAAGCGCCGAGCGCGTACCTGCCTGCGCCGGCTATACAGTTTAAAAAGTGTTTTAAACCGCGATACCACGGTTTAAAACACTAACGAAAATAAGCTCCGGCACCAGCTCACCCTGAGCTGGTGCCCGGTATTTCCATCAGAAACCTGCCACTTCAAGTGGTAGGTTTCCTTTAAAAGCAGCAAAAAAACAACACCTCCCAAAGCTCCGTACACCAAAGTATAAAAAAGTGGCAAAATCCCCCCAAAAAATTTTTGTAGAGGAGGTTTTATTTTTTGTAAATGTATGAAAAATGTATAAAACCTATACAAATTTGGTATCCCCGTAATCGTACCGACCCAAAGAACAAAGTACACATGTCATTTTGGGCATATAATGAAATCCATAAAATCCAAGCCTATAAGAATACAGCACAAATGTGTTTTTTTACTAATTTAACTGCATTTGGAGTTTTTTTCCCACTTCCAAGTACATGACATGGAATATTAAATAGAACCATCTTGAAGTGTAATTTGAAGTGTAAAATAAGCGATAACACAGCTCTGTGCATGAAAAATGAAAACGCAAAAACTGCAGGAAGGGGTTAAGGATATATGTGTCCCGAGAGGCGCCCCACTAATAATGGACAGTCCTTCTCCAATCTATTCTAAACTGTGCAGCCCCACACAATTAATATTCTTATAAACTGTGCAGTGCCCCTCCCATATTCTTATAAACCATGCAGTGTGGCAGTGCCCATCCACTCCGTCCCCAAACATATCTTTAAATTGTGCAGAGCCCATATGTTCCCCCCAACCTACCCAAAATATACCATACTAATAAATTGAGCAGGGCCCATCTAGCCCATCCCTTCCACTCAATATACTTATAATGTGAAGTACATCCCCCCCCCCTCAAGGCAGTACATATTCACCTCACAATTAATTTTATAAACAGTGCTCGCAGTACTCTACTCATTATTTAATGATATTGGACAGCCCCCCCCCCTCCCTCTGCCCCAAGTAGTGGCTTGGTGCTTGGGAAAAAATAAAATGTTAAATTACCTGGCTGGCGCTGGCACAAGCTCCCACGACAGCCTCTCTGCTCTTCCTCTTCAGGTCGCTTCCTAAATGGAGGATGCTCTCTTTGCGTGCAGCACAGCACAGGTAGTCTCGTGACCTCTGTGCGTGTCAGCGTGGGACTGCTCCACTCTCCATACGCCGCTGCTCATACTGCAGGCCTGTGCAGTTCAGCAGCAGCATGTGAAGCGGCCAGTTACACGCTGTCTCTTACTGCCTGGTACCAGACTTGCCGTCGGCCCAGCGTTTGTGCTGTCTATTCACCTTTTGTCTTAGAGATTAAGTATTAGGGCGCGTAGCCCTAGAATGCACTGCTGCCTCTGTCAGTCGGCCCTACCGGTCTCAAACCGGCCCCAGATCTGGCCCACCAAGAACAGCCCTGGTGGATTGAATGGCCAGTCCACCCCTGTCTGCCTCAATACATCACACAATGTCCCCCTGGCCAATCATAGCCAAGGCTAGTTGCTAAGGATGTAACCTTGGCCAATCATAGCCATGGCTGGGGTGCAACTTGCCAAATTTTTGCCCACCAGTCCAAGTTTATGTCCGCCACACGATCAACCCCGAATGTTGCTTCCATTCATCTCTATTGCTGATACAACAGAGTCAACTGGCCACAGGGATGATACTCGCAGCCCAGCTTATCAATGGTCCAGGCAAGGCTGATGCCAGCATCTGGCATACTTGGGCAAGTGCCAGGGCCCTGAGGTGCCTATATGACCCAATCTCAGTCCCATGCTGTCTATGTGGGGCTTTATATAAAATCACCAAAAAGGGGGCTCACAGGCCGAAGTTCCAGCAAAACAAGGTCTTTTCCTATTGCCACCGCCATCTAATTTACAGCCCTGCTAGAATTAGTTATTCACAAGAAGACAAGTTTCTTAATAATACTCAGGATAAAATATAACACATTCTCGAATTCACTGTTAACAAAAATACAGCATTTCACACATATAATTACAACGTGTCTGTATCAGTCCTGGTGTTTAAAATTTTGGTTGCTCCTCTATATATGACCATAATTCTTCTGACTACAGTCAAGCAGGGCAGGTTCTTTTCATGAATAACTTCTCTTGTCTGCACACGGAAGTGCTCTCTGCATATTGCCCCTCCCCCACTGCGTTACAAGACCAGCTCAGACACAGGCACTTCCTGCCGGCAAGCAGCAGTGTGCAGAGACTTACTCTACAAGCTTATCCAGGAGGAAGGCATATTGCAGAGCTGACGATGCGTGTGTTATAAGCAGGGCTGGAACATACGGGGGGTCGCCCGGGGCGTGCTCCCCGGGACCCCCACCCCTTTACCCTTAGAGGGGCCCCCACCAAAGTGGGTAATTCAAGCGGTAAAGCATGACCTAATATACCTGCCCTGAATACAGTCTATGGCAGAACGAGGGAACAATAAGTTCCCTTCCCCGCCATAGACGATTGGAGGTTCAACATGATGGAATGTGAGTAGAATTTTATTATTTTATCTAGGACTGTATATAGTTACTATGGTGGGGTGTATATAGATACAATAGGAGTCTCTATATAGTTAATTATTATGGGGGGTTATATATAGTTATAATAGGGGGGATATATATAGTTCTTATAGGGGGACTTTATATAGTTATAGGGGGCTGTATATATAGTTATGGGGGACTGTATATAGTTATTATAGGGAGGCTATATATAGTTGTCATAGGGGGCTGTATATATAGTTATAGGGGACTGTATATAGTTATTATAGGGAGGCTATATATAGTTGTCATAGGGGGCTGTATATATAGTTATAGGGGACTGTATATAGTTATTATAGGGAGGCTATATATAGTTCTTATAGGGGGACTTTATATAGTTATAGGGGGCTGTATATATAGTTATAGGGGGCTGTATATATAGTTATAGGGGACTGTATATAGTTATTATAGGGAGGCTATATATAGTTGTCATAGGGGGCTGTATTTAGTTGATGCAGTGGGATTGTATATGGATCAGGTCCGGGATCGTTGTCTCCTGGGGTAGACGGGCACAAATCACCAGCACACCAGTAAGTCACTGTCCACACTGTGCGACTTGGGTATAACTGACCGCAGACAGTTTTATTCAGCAGTAAAACAAAATTAACAAAACAGCAAAAATAAAGCCTAAGCCTCTCCGGCACTAACTATACATCGAGGTTCCCTTCCTGACCAGGTGCTGGACTACTGCCAAGCACCCCATAAACTCACAGTATCAGGTCACTGCCACAGCTCCACAGGCCTTTGATGTAGCCGGTCTCTTCCCCAGGGTGGAGCCATTGTGGGAAGAATGCACCAGGTACTTGTGCAGGACTTCCAGCTGGATGCTAATAAAACTTAACCCTAGAATGCATGACCATAGAAATCTACACTTTTACATACCTGGGGCCTTTTAGGCCCGTGTGCAAATAACATGGAATAACTCAAATAAAAATACTTTTTAAAGTTTATTTTAAAAATGCGAAGTAAGGATGCATTCCTACTAGCGCTGGTGTCTGCTGGGAGGGGATCTGTAATGGATCTGACCTCCTGGTGTCCCCAGCTAATGCTGGTAGAATCCCGACATTCCGGCAGCCTTAACTGGAGTTACCAAGAGATCATATCCATTACGGATCACCTCCTGGCAAACACCAGCACTAGTGAGAATGCATCCTAAGATGTGAATAATTCAAAACATTTTGTGCAAAAAAAAACCAAAGTAACTGAACGGGCTTAAAACGCCTAATATACTCATTCAAAATAACTCTTTATAATAACGTTTTTTTGTCTAAAATTTTTTTTTTTAGATAAAAGTTGCAGTAAACATGCTGCAGGAATATCCCTTTTCAAAGTTTCCTTTTCGAATTTACTAATGACCGCAGCATCTTTCACATGTTATCTGTAATTCAACATCTGGAAGATGAAATTGTAGTATTTTACACAGGACTGTCTATCAAAAATGATTGCTTTGATTTCTTGGTCAGTCCAACCCCTGGATGTAGACTGTGCCATTGTAACCTTAGAAGTCAGTAAACTATAATGAAAAAAAATGATTACAATAAGTTTTGTAGACTCTTTGTTAGTGTCTGTGCACTTCACCTGTCTCACCTTCAGCAGGTCACCACTTTCTTTTAGGTGAAGTGGAAATCTTTGGAAATTTGAAGCTCAGAGTTTTTCTTTTTCAAGAAACAAGGAAGCTGACTCCTTCCTCCTTCCTGTTCAGAAACTATGATGATGTCAGAGATGCATGACATCATGAGGTAGCCTCCTTCCCAAGATCACATGACCATGTAGTCAGGCACAATCCACACTCAGTCATAAAGACTAAGGCTACATTCACACGACCATATGGGGGACGTATATACGGCAGATATATGTCCCCCACAGACGGCAATGGGCGCACAGCGCCCTGCGGGAGCGGTACAGTGCAGCACCGTACCACTCCGTACCCGGGAAAAAGATAGGACATGTCCTATCTTTTGCCGTAATACGGCGCCGTACGCCATGTATCCCTATGAGGGGGGGGGGAGGGGGGGGGTTAGCTGCGCTCACCTCCTCCTCATCTCCCCGCGTGCTGCCGTTGCCCACTACGGTACGGTACGGGCGGGCAACGGCAGTGTGAATGCAGCCTATGTCACAGTTTTCCCCAGCAACAGAAAAGACAAAAAGACTTAGGATCACATGTAAACCTAGTACGGGCCTAAAAGGCCCCAGGTATGTAAATATGGGGTATTCACAAAAAAGAGTTATTATACCGAAATGCCTGTAACATAAAAATATATGAACAACTGGAAATAACTAACAACTATATAACTGAGGAATACCTAGAGTTTCAGAATTCTAACTAAAGTAATCTTGCAGTAAAAAGAAAAAAACTAACAGAGCGGGCCTGCGAGGCCCCAGGTATGCATTCTAGGGTTAATCAGACAGACCCAACTTTCCCAGGTCTGCCATCTGCTTAGCTTTTCCTTAGGCAAAATACACCTACCCAAAATCTGCTTTAATGGCAGCTAAGCTACCACAATAGGTTATGTTGGGGGGCTGCACATTGTGAATACTGAGGGCCTTTATATGGTTTTTGCTGGTGGACTGTATATAGTGATTGCTGGGGTGCTGTATATTGTTATTCCTGGGGGACTGTATATAGTGATTGCTGGGGGCTGTATACAGTGATTCCTGAGGAAGCTGTATATAATGATTGCTGGGGGAGCTGTATATAGTGATTGCTGAGGAAGCTGTATATAGTGATTCCTGGGGGACTGTATATAGTGATTGCTGGGGGCTGTATATAGTGATTGCTGGGGAGCTGTATATAGTGATTGCTGGGGAGCTGTATATAGTGATTGCTGAGGAAACTGTATATAGTGATTGCTGGGGGAGCTGTGTATAGTGATTGCTGGTGGAGCTGTATATAGTGATTGCTGGGGGAGCTGTATATAGTGATTGCTGAGGAAACTGTATATAGTGATTGCTGGGGGAGCTGTATATAGTGATTGCTGGGGGACCTGTATATAGTGATTGCTGAGGGAGGTGTATATAGTGGTTGCTAGGGGGCTATATATAGTGATTGCTGGGGGATCTGTATATAGTGATTACTGGGAGCTGTATATAGAGGTTGCTGGGGGCTGTATACAGTGATTGCTGAGGAAGCTGTATATAGTGATTGCTGAGGAAACTGTATATAGTGATTGCTGGGGAGCTGTATATAGTGATTACTGGGAGCTGTATATAGTGATTGCTGGGGGATCAGTATATAGTGATTACTGGGGATTTTGCACATAGAGGCCCACAACAACTTTAATCGGCCCTGGTTATAAGTGAGTTAGTAGAGCTGAGAGTGTCATTGTGTTTTATATCCATCTCATGGATATCATCATCTCGAATCTGTCTTATTTCTCGTTTTCTATGTGTCAGATACTAGTAGAATGTTCATATGCTAAATAAAAGTGTAGATAAACCTGTACCTTGATAATCTAAGCACATTGTCAACTCACTTTATCTCATAGCACAGAGGAGTGATGAAGTGTCTGCTTAGAGAGTCCCTGCTCACACTCTGGAATCTTACACTGATCATCACTTAGTGATTGGAGCTAAAATAGCAATAATACAAAATAAAATTGTAAAGTAAGGGGTTAAAAATTATCTTCATTGTGTAAACATCACTAGGGGATCAAAATTTGAGGACTTTTTTTCATGGGGAAATTTTTTTAATGGTGATCGATATATACCAATCATGATAATAATGATAAGCGGTCAGCATAGCCATTTTTAGGGGGGGCTGTAAAGTATCTTTATTAACATCCTTTTATTACTCACTATATACTCAGCATGCACTCAGGCTCCACCCACATGACACCTAATTTGCATAAAACTATGACATCACAATGGTGATGACATCACAATGCCCTTCCGCCCTATATAAGGGGGGATGTGCTGGGGCAGTTCAGTTGTCTATTAGACAGCGATGATGAAGCTTTGGAGATTGCTGCTCCTGCTCTTACTGATGGTCACAGGTGTGGAGGGGAGGGTCCTCCCCAAAAGATCACCTGGTAATGGACGTTTACTGTATAACATTGGCGGGGAAAGGGGGGGGCTTTTACAAAAGGTGAATCATTGGGAATTTTTTAATATAACTTTTGTAGTAGATTCCTTCTCCTTTGTCAGCCGCTGATTGACATGTAATGCCCCATCTCTCTTAGGGAGAGGTTCTGCAGCAGCTTCAGTGTGTATTATATAGATCAGTTCCACAGCCGCTGCAGAGCTTCTTTATTTTACACTGTTAGTACAGGGGAGAGATTTGTGCTGCCCTTATGTCTTGCTCACAGAAGGAGAAGGATCTGCTATATACTGACAGTACTGGACAAGCGGGAGGGGCTATCAGTGGTGTCTTCTATGTCTCCGCCATGTTGGGTATAAGATGCATCTTCTATCATGTAGAGTCTAACCATTGTCTATTATTCTCTTCTGCACAATGACCCCTTCAATCACCACCCTAGGACCCCCCAGCCAGGAGGAAATAAGTGAGTGTCACCCCTTTATAAGTCCATAGTGGACTCTGGTTGTAGACATCTGGATCCAAAGCAATGGGGAGCCTGTAACCAAATATACTGCGTCATGTCACCGCCCAAATTGCCCACATTTGGTTTTCTTTAGGCAAAATACACCTACCCAAAATCTGCTTTAGTGGAGGCTACCCTGCCACAATAGGCTATGTTGGGGGGCTGCACATAGTAATTACTGGGGGGCTGTATATGTTTTTGCTGGGGGACTCTATATAGTGATTGCTGTGGGTCTGTATATAGTGATTGCTGGGGATCTGTATATGGTTATTGCTGGGGAGCTGTATATAGTGATTACTGGGAGCTCTATATAGTGATTACTGGGGGATCTGTATATAGTGATTGCTGGGGGATCTGTATATAGTGATTACTGGGGGATCTGTATATAGTGATTGCTGGGGGATCTGTATATAGTGATTGCTGGGGGATCTGTATATAGTGATTGCTGGGGGAGATGTATATAGTGATTGCTGGGGGAGCTGTATATAGTGATTGCTGTGGGTCTGTATATAGTGATTGCTGGGGGAGCTGTATATAGTGATTACTGGGGGATCTGTATATAGTGATTGCTGGGGGCTGTATATAGTGATTGCTGGGGGATCTGTATATAGTGATTGCTGGGGGAGCTGTATATAGTGATTGCTGTGGATCTTTATATAGTGATTGCTGTGGGAGCTGTATATAGTGATTGCTGTGGGTCTGTATATAGTGATTGCTGGGGGATCTGTATATAGTGATTGCTGGGGGAGCTGTATATAGAGGTTGCTGGGGGGTGTATATAGTGTTTGCTGGTGGAGCTGTACACAGTAATTGTTGGGGGAGCTGTATTTAGTGATTGCTGGGGATCTGTATAAAGTGATTGCTGGGGGGCTGTATATAGTGATTGCTGTGGGTCTGTATATAGTGATTGCTGGGAATCTGTATATGGTTATTGCTGGGGAGCTGTATATAGTGATTACTGGGAGCTGTATACAGTGATTGCTGAGGAATCTGTATATAATGAATGCTGGGGGATCTGTATATAGCGATTACTGGGGGATCTGTATATAGTGATTGCTGGGGTAGCTGTATATAGTGATTGCTGTGGGTCTGTATATAGTGATTGCTGGGAATCTGTATATAGTGATTGCTGGGGGAGCTGTATATAGCGATTACTGGGGGATCTGTATATAGTGATTGCTGGGGTAGCTGTATATAGTGATTGGTGTGGGTCTGTATATAGTGATTGCTGGGAATCTGTATATGGTTATTGCTGGGGAGCTGTATATAGTGATTACTGGGAGCTGTATACAGTGATTGCTGAGGAATCTGTATATAATGAATGCTGGGGGATCTGTATATAGCGATTACTGGGGGATCTGTATATAGTGATTGCTGGGGTAGCTGTATATAGTGATTGCTGTGGGTCTGTATATAGTGATTGCTGGGAATCTGTATATAGTGATTGCTGGGGGAGCTGTATATAGTGATTGCTGGGGATCTGTATATAGTGATTGCTGGGGATCTGTATATAGTGATTGCTGGGGGAGCTGTATATAGTGATTGCTGTTGGTCTGTATATAGTGATTGCTGGGGATCTGTATATGGTTATTGCTGGGGAGCTGTATATAGTGATTACTGGGAGCTGTATACAGTGATTGCTGAGGAATCTGTATATAATGAATGCTGGGGGATCTGTATATAGTGATTACTGGGGGATCTGTATATAGTGATTGCTGAGGAAACTGTATATAGTGATTGCTGGGGGAGCTGTGTATAGTGATTGCTGGTGGAGCTGTATATAGTGATTGCTGGGGGAGCTGTATATAGTGATTGCTGAGGAAACTGTATATAGTGATTGCTGGGGGAGCTGTATATAGTGATTGCTGGGGGACCTGTATATAGTGATTGCTGAGGGAGGTGTATATAGTGGTTGCTAGGGGGCTATATATAGTGATTGCTGGGGGATCTGTATATAGTGATTACTGGGAGCTGTATATAGAGGTTGCTGGGGGCTGTATACAGTGATTGCTGAGGAAGCTGTATATAGTGATTGCTGAGGAAACTGTATATAGTGATTGCTGGGGAGCTGTATATAGTGATTACTGGGAGCTGTATATAGTGATTGCTGGGGGATCAGTATATAGTGATTACTGGGGATTTTGCACATAGAGGCCCACAACAACTTTAATCGGCCCTGGTTATAAGTGAGTTAGTAGAGCTGAGAGTGTCATTGTGTTTTATATCCATCTCATGGATATCATCATCTCGAATCTGTCTTATTTCTCGTTTTCTATGTGTCAGATACTAGTAGAATGTTCATATGCTAAATAAAAGTGTAGATAAACCTGTACCTTGATAATCTAAGCACATTGTCAACTCACTTTATCTCATAGCACAGAGGAGTGATGAAGTGTCTGCTTAGAGAGTCCCTGCTCACACTCTGGAATCTTACACTGATC
Source organism: Engystomops pustulosus (assembly GCF_040894005.1). Lineage (NCBI taxonomy): Eukaryota > Metazoa > Chordata > Amphibia > Anura > Leptodactylidae > Engystomops > Engystomops pustulosus. Next base: position 15,317,201 of record NC_092419.1, on the reverse strand, counting down.
ATCACTTAGTGATTGGAGCTAAAATAGCAATAATACAAAATAAAATTGTAAAGTAAGGGGTTAAAAATTATCTTCATTGTGTAAACATCACTAGGGGATCAAAATTTGAGGACTTTTTTTCATGGGGAAATTTTTTTAATGGTGATCGATATATACCAATCATGATAATAATGATAAGCGGTCAGCATAGCCATTTTTAGGGGGGGCTGTAAAGTATCTTTATTAACATCCTTTTATTACTCACTATATACTCAGCATGCACTCAGGCTCCACCCACATGACACCTAATTTGCATAAAACTATGACATCACAATGCCCTTCCGCCCTATATAAGGGGGGATGTGCTGGGGCAGTTCAGTTGTCTATTAGACAGCGATGATGAAGCTTTGGAGATTGCTGCTCCTGCTCTTACTGATGGTCACAGGTGTGGAGGGGAGGGTCCTCCCCAAAAGATCACCTGGTAATGGACGTTTACTGTGTAACATTGGCGGCGGGGGGGCTTTTACAAAAGGTGAATCATTGGGAATTTTTTAATATAACTTTTGTAGTAGATTCCTTCTCCTTTGTCAGCCGCTGATTGACATGTAATGCCCCATCTCTCTTAGGGAGAGGTTCTGCAGCAGCTTCAGTGTGTATTATATAGATCTATTCCACAGCCGCTGCAGAGCTTCTTTATTTTACACTGTTAGTACAGGGGAGAGATTTGTGCTGCCCTTATGTCTTGCTCACAGAAGGAGAAGGATCTGCTATATACTGACAGTACTGGACAAGCGGGAGGGGCTATCAGTGGTGTCTTCTATGTCTCCGCCATGTTGGGTATAAGATGCATCTTCTATCATGTAGAGTCTAACCATTGTCTATTATTCTCTTCTGCACAGTGACCCCTTCAATCACCACCCTAGGACCCCCCAGCCAGGAGGAAATAAGTGAGTGTCACCCCTTTATAAGTCCATAGTGGACTCTGGTTGTAGACATCTGGATCCAAAGCAATGGGGAGCCTGTAACCAAATATACTGCGTCATGTCACCGCCCAAATTGCCCACATTTGGTTTTCTTTAGGCAAAATACACCTACCCAAAATCTGCTTTAGTGGAGGCTACCCTGCCACAATAGGCTATGTTGGGGGGCTGCACATAGTAATTACTGGGGGGCTGTATATGTTTTTGCTGGGGGACTCTATATAGTGATTGCTGTGGGTCTGTATATAGTGATTGCTGGGGATCTGTATATGGTTATTGCTGGGGAGCTGTATATAGTGATTACTGGGAGCTGTATATAGTGATTACTGGGGGATCTGTATATAGTGATTGCTGGGGGATCTGTATATAGTGATTGCTGGGGGATCTGTATATAGTGATTGCTGGGGGAGCTGTATATAGTGATTGCTGTGGGTCTGTATATAGTGATTGCTGGGGGAGCTGTATATAGTGATTACTGGGGGATCTGTATATAGTGATTGCTGGGGGCTGTATATAGTGATTGCTGGGGGATCTGTATATAGTGATTGCTGGGGGAGCTGTATATAGTGATTGCTGTGGATCTGTATATAGTGATTGCTGTGGGAGCTGTATATAGTGATTGCTGTGGGTCTGTATATAGTGATTGCTGGGGGATCTGTATATAGTGATTGCTGGGGGAGCTGTATATAGAGGTTGCTGGGGGGTGTATATAGTGTTTGCTGGTGGAGCTGTACACAGTAATTGTTGGGGGAGCTGTATTTAGTGATTGCTGGGGATCTGTATAAAGTGATTGCTGGGGATCTGTATAAAGTGATTGCTGGGGGAGCTGTATATAGTGATTGCTGTGGGTCTGTATATAGTGATTGCTGGGAATCTGTATATGGTTATTGCTGGGGAGCTGTATATAGTGATTACTGGGAGCTGTATACAGTGATTGCTGAGGAATCTGTATATAATGAATGCTGGGGGATCTGTATATAGTGATTGCTGGGGTAGCTGTATATAGTGATTGCTGGGGGCGCTGTATATAGTGAATGCTGTGGGTCTGTATATAGTGATTGCTGGGGGAGCTGTATATAGTGATTGCTGGGGGAGCTGTATATAGTGATTGCTGGGGATCTGTATATAGTGATTGCTGGGGATCTGTATATAGTGATTGCTGGGGGAGCTGTATATAGTGATTGCTGTTGGTCTGTATATAGTGATTGCTGGGGATCTGTATATGGTTATTGCTGGGGAGCTGTATATAGTGATTACTGGGAGCTGTATACAGTGATTGCTGAGGAATCTGTATATAATGAATGCTGGGGGATCTGTATATAGTGATTACTGGGGGATCTGTATATAGTGATTGCTGGGGTAGCTGTATATAGTGATTGCTGGGGTAGCTGTATATAGTGATTGCTGTGGGTCAGTATATAGTGATTGCTGGGAATCTGTATATAGTGATTGCTGGGGGAGCTGTATATAGTGATTGCTGGGGATCTGTATATAGTGATAGTTGGAGGAGCTGTACATAGTGATTGCTGGGGGCTGTATATAGTGATTTCTGGGGCCTGTATGCAGTGATTACTGGGAGTTGTATATGGTGATTACTGGGGGCTGTATACAGTGATTGCTGGGAGCTGTATATAATGATTGCTGGAGGGCTATATATAGTGATTATTGAGGAAGCTATACATAATGATTGCTGGGGGAGCTGTATATAGTGATTGCTGGTGTGTATACAGTGATTGCTGGGGGAGCTGTATATAGTGATTGCTGGGAGTTGTAAATGGTGATTACTGGGGGCTGTATACAGTGATTGCTGGGAGCTGTATACAGTGATTATTGAGGAAGCTATACATAATGATAGCTGGGGGAGCTGTATATAATGATTGCTGAGGGAACTGTATATAGTGGTTGCTGGGGGCTGTATATAGTTATTGCTGGGGGGCATATAGTGATTCCTGGGGAGCTGTATATAGTGATTGCTAGGGGGTCCGTATATAGAATTACTGGGGAGCTGTATATAGTGGTTGCTGGGGGAGCTGTATATAGTGATTGCTGGTGGAGCTGTATATAGTGATTGCCGGGGGATTGTATACAGTGATTGTTGGGGAACTGTAAATAGTGATTACGGGGAAATGTATATAGTGATTACTGGGGGAGCTGTATATAGTGATTGCTGGGGGAGCTGTATATAGTGATTGCTGGGGAGCTGTATATAGTGATTGCTGGGGGAGCTGTATATAGTGATTGCTGGGGGGTGTATATAGTGATTGCTGGGAGATGTACAGCATATAGTGATTACTAGGAGCTGTACATAGTGGCTACTGGGGGAGCTGTATATAGTGATTTCTGGGGGTTCTGTATATAGTGATTGCTGGGGGGCTGTATATAGTGAATACAGGGTGCTGTATATAGTGATTCCTCGGGAGGCTGTGTATAGTTATAGCTAAGGAGCAGTATATAGCGATTGCTGTTCCCTGTCTGGACTACATTTAAAGGGCCCCTTCCAGATTTTGCGCCCAGCAGCCCCCTACAACCTTAATTGGCCCTAGTGAGTTAGTAGAGCTGAGAGTGTCATTGTGTTTTATATCTATCTCATGGATATCATCATCTCTAATCTGTCTTATTTCTCGTTTTCTATGTGTCAGATACTAGTAGAATGTTCATACGCTAAATAAAAGTGTAGATAAACCTGTACCTTGATAATCTAAGCACATTGTCAACTCACTTTATCTCATAGCACAGAGGAGTGGTGAAGTGTCTGCTTAGAGAGTCCCTGCTCACACTCTGGAATCATACACTGACCATCACTTAGTGATCGGAGCTAAAATAGCAATTATACAAAATAAAATTGTAAAGTAAGAGGTTCAAAACTATCTTCATTGTGTAAACATCACTAGGGGATCAAAATTTGAGGACTTTTTTCATGGGGGAAATTTTTTAATGGTGATCGATATATACCAATCATGATAATAATGATAAGCGGTCAGCATAGCCATTTTTAGGGGGGGCTGTAAAGTATCTTTATTAACATCCTTTTATTACTCACTATATACTCAGCATGCACTCAGGCTCCACCCACATGACACCTAATTTGCATAAAACTATGACATCACAATGGTGATGACATCACAATGCCCTTCCGCCCTATATAAGGGGGGATGTGCTGGGGCAGTTCAGTTGTCTATTAGACAGCGACGATGAAGCTTTGGAGATTGCTGCTCCTGCTCTTACTGATGGTCACAGGTGTGGAGGGGAGGGTCCTCCCCAAAAGATCACCTGGTAATGGACATTTACTGTGTAACATTGGCGGCGGGGGGGCTTTTACAAAAGGTGAATCATTGGGAATTTTTTTTTTAATATAACTTTTGTAGTAGATTCCTTCTCCTTTGTCAGCCGCTGATTGACATGTAATGCCCCATCTCTCTTACACACAGCTTACACACAGCTTCAGTGTGTATTATATTGATCAGTTCCACAGCCGCTGCAGAGCTTCTTTATTTTACACTGTTAGTACAGGGGAGAGATTTGTGCTGCCCTTATGTCTTGCTCACAGAAGGAGAAGGATTTGCTATATACTGACAGTACTGGACAAGCGGGAGGGGCTATCAGTGGTGTCTTCTATGTCTCCGCCATGTTGGGTATAAGATGCATCTTCTATCATGTAGAGTCTAACCATTGTCTATTATTCTCTTCTGCACAGTGACCCCCTCGATCACCAACCTGCAACCTCGTAGCCAGGAGGAAATAAGTGAGTGTCACCCCTTTATAAGTCCTTAGTGGACTCTTGTTGTAGACATCTGGATCCAAAGCAATGGGGGCAATTTATGGAACTGTCTTTGCTGCCCATAGAAATGTAGCAATGGAGAAGTCCTTATAAATGAAATGTACACTGTGATTGGTTACTATGGGTAACACAGGAGTTTTACATTTAGAAGGTATCAGAGATCTCCCCTGTCAGGCTCCAGGGGTAGTGGACCCACTGGACCACTGCGGACGATGACGTAAGCCAACAGCTGGGACCGGAGTCTAAGTGGCATCCGGTTTTCATCCGAGCCCGCTGCAAAGCGGGTTGGACTTGCTGCGCCGTGGTACCACCAGGTCATTCCACAGGTGCGACTTTCCCCACAGTGGCAGCCAAGACAGGCAGGAGGTCAGGATGGGCAGCATGGGATCAGTTTCGAGGATGTAGCAACAGGTCAAGGCAGACAGCAAAGGAGTGTAGTCAGGAACGGAACCGGGGTCACAACGGGAAATCACTATAAACACAAATGACATGGGAACAAAGAGGCTGTGAGGCACAAAGATCCGGCAGAGAAGACAGAAAGGGGCTTGGAATTTATCAAATAGGGCAGCTGGCCAGCGGCAATTATCTATGCACTGGCCCTTTAAATCTGATAGACCTGGCGCGTGCAGGGAGCCGCGGGACACGACGGTGGATCCCAGCAAGATGAGTCGCAGCCGCCCGGACCGAGGTACACTGGGTCGCAGGGGCCCCCGTGACATCCCCTAATGTGTTTTATTAACAGGACAACCATAGATCTATTTGTGAAGCTTCCACATGACGTCTCATCCACCATCTTGTCTCTTTCTTCCCAGTTTTTGGATACACCGCCCTGCCACTAGTTGGTGTTTTCCTTCTGGCCGTGATATTGTTTTGGTGAGTATCCTAAATTTTCTACCCAATATTTTATCACAAACTCATAAGTCATGTAAATTCATGATGTCCCCGTAATACAGAGGCAAATAATCAGTGACCCCCTGAAGGTTATAATTCCAGGCCCGGATCATTATCTGCCTTTATCCTCCATAGTCACGCGTATTCCTCCTATAAAAGCTTTTATTTGATGCCTGTTTTATCATTTCAGCTACAAATACAACCAACCTTTTCGTCTGAAGCCTACGGAGGACGGTGACCTTAAGGAAGTCGTGGTAGAGAAACCCCAATGTCTGAAGCCTACGGAGGACGGTGACCTTAAGGAAGTCGTGGTAGAGAAACCCCAATGTCTGAAGCCTACGGAAGATGGTGACCTTAAGGAAGTCGTGGTAGAGAAACCCCAATGTCTGAAGCCTACGGAGGACGGTGACCTTAAGGAAGTCGTGGTAGAGAAACCCCAATGTCTGAAGCCTACGGAGGACGGTGACCTTAAGGAAGTCGTGGTAGAGAAACCCCAATGTCTGAAGCCTACGGAGGACGGTGACCTTAAGGAAGTCGTGGTAGAGAAACCCCAATGTCTGAAGCCTACGGAAGATGGCGACCTTAAGGAAGTCGTGGTAGAGAAACCCCAATGTCTGAAGCCTACGGAAGACGGCGACCTTAAGGAAGTCGTGGTAGAGAAACCCCAATGTCTGAAGCCTACAGAGGGCGACCTTACAGAAGTTGTGGTAGAGAAGCCAGGTAACACTTACCTATCAGTAACTGAAACCCCTGTCCCGGGGTGTATATAATAGCTGATGCCCATGATCCCGATTGTATATAGTATCTGATACCCTGACCCCGGGTGTATATACTGCCACCCACACAGGCCACTTGTAGCTTTTTGGAATACAGAACCCGCCCTTTACTCATTAATCTTTTCAGATAGAGCTGGTTATGGGGTAGAGGGGCCCAGTGGCAATGATAGTTACAATCTTGTCCTTCATGTGTAACCACCCACAAAGAGCTGCATAAAACTGGAGGTTCCCTTTCATAAAGAACGTGGATAATTTAGATCCACAGAGTTATCCTCTCCCCTGTCCTACAGATGTAGCCGACCTAAACTTTTGGCAGACCTGGTGATCTTTGCTACATCTAATCTTCTGTGGTTGGGCACATGTCTATTGTCTACTGATGGTTCATGTTTTAACTTGTTGCCGCTTTGTGAACCATATTTTCTCTTTCCAGATAAAAGCTTCCAGTCACCCCCTGACATTGCAGCCGAGCCGGCAGAAGTTTTTGGCCATGCCAGTTCCTGCACTTTGCCCCCAAAAGAAGTCAATGCCAAAAATCCTGTTGATATCACCAACCTCCAATATAAAAAGACTCTTGGAGAGGGGGCGTTTGGAACGGTAAGTGGCCGAAAAGTTATTTTACTTCCTGTCATCACCTATCTTCATCAAAAAAAATCTTTTTTTTCCCCTCAAAATTCTTGATCTGATCTATATTGCTTTTCCTCCAGGTTATACTGGAATCAGATCCAGCCAGTAAAGAACTTCTGGCTGTGAAGGTCCTGTCTAAGAGGAAGATGAAGGAAAGCCTGGGTACAGAACTGGAAGTCCAAAAAAGGACCTTTGAAGAAGTGGAATTCCAGAATAGGGCATTTAGAGAACTAGAAGTCCTGAAAATTGGCGCTGGAAGCCGCTTCCTCATGTCTTTGAGGGGCTTTCAAGAAAACATCTATAATTATAAGCTGGCAATGGACTATATGCCCAGAGGAACCCTGTATAGCCGGATGGAGGAATCTCAGCTGTTTAGAATCCAGACAACAAGGTACATTTCATATACTAGACTAGAATCATTGAGGATCCTAAAAATCTACTGTGGGAACATTGTAGTCCTAGAGCGATGGACAATGACACCCAGAGACATGAATGGGACACATGTCATTATCTTATGTGAGGTGTATGTAACCACTGATCCATCCTTTACTTTTCTACTCCACAGGCGGTTTGCGGCTGAGATGTTCTGCGGACTGCAGTACCTTCACGATCATGGCGTCATCCATCGGTAAGAACGTGCACTCATCTCCCGGGACTCTTTCTCTTCTCATATATAAATTGTAGAATGTTCTCTCCATGAATTACCTGTTTCTTCTTTCTGCAGAGACCTGAAGCCGAACAACATCCTCCTAGATGACATCGGACACATCAAAATCGCTGACTACAGCTGTGCAGCCATCAATGTGTCTAGGGAGGACACAACAACAGGCTTCGTAGGCTCGATTGGTTACGCTGCCCCAGAGGTGAGGAACATAGAATCCCTATGCAGACAGTTGTTCAATGACCGGTCCTCATATAATTGTGTGTGTAATACCCTTCCCAGAATATTCTCTTATCTCCTGACTGATGTTCTTCCAGGTGCTGGGCGGGAAGCGGTACAACCATCAGGTGGATTCTTTTTCCTTTGGCGTCATCCTGTTCATGATGTGCGTAGGAGAAAAACCATTCTACAGCGAAGGCTCAGTGCTGGAATATTTCCTGTCACTGGTGAAGCAGGACCCTGCTTTCCCTCCTGGGATGTGCCCTGACGCCGTCAGCTTCATAGAAGGGGTAAGTAGTAGGAGAAGATGGAGAAGGATAGTAGTGGGATTATGAGAACTGCTCATAGACGTTGGACAATAACCTATTGCATTAATCATACATCATATGTCTAATTACCTCTCTTATTTTCTAGCTCCTGCACAAATCTCCAAGTGACCGACTGCCAATAACATCCACCACCAGATCCCACCCGTTCTTTATCTCTGTTGACTGGGATGATGTGGAGTCCGGGAAGGCCCGGCCACCATTCCCATGGTTCTCTGTAAGTATAACACCCGGAGATATCATAGTGATATTAGTGCAGTTATAGACATACAGCCCTTATAGATATATACATTATATATGTGCAGAGATGATACTTAGACGTGTATATTTCTCTCCTTACAGGAGTAACAGCCACCAGAAGCGTCCAGGACCATTTATTCTCTACCGATTCCCACCACATATAGATTTGAGCACCAATTATCCAGGGATGTTATCCGATCGCCATATTTGGGGTCAGGAAGGAATTTTTTCCCCTAATATGAGGACAAAGCCATCCATAGTCCTCATGGGTTTTTCGCCTTCCTCTGGATAAACATAGCAAGGCATTACAAGGTTGACACTGAAGAACATCGCTCAACCACACTTGCTATGTAACACCTAGAAAGCTCATCCACTACACGGTGACAAATAAAGATCCAAATCTATATATACATTGCAAACATATAATGAGGCTTTGTCTTAATTATTTCAATATACAGAACGTATCATGAACTAATATTATGATGAGTTACACCCAGATATTTTACCTGGGAAGGATCTGGCTAGGGGTTCAGGATGGGGGAATAATGATAATCCTTATTTATATAGCACAAGAAGAGGGGAGAGATGGGTACTACCAGATGCCAGAAGGTCCTTGCATGCCAAAATAATAACATTAACAATAAAGTATAGAAAAAGAGCACACAAAAGATAAAAACACGTCTATGCCCAAAATTCCTCTTAAAATACCTTCGTAGAAACCAGTAACCAATGCACGCACAGTACAGCCTCAATGGAAACCGCCATACAATTCCCCAGTGAGAATCAATACAAATTATAGGCAGGTACGAACACTTCATAATTTCAGTAAAATAGGAGGGACCCCATGCGTATTGCCACACCATGGGGACTTCCTCAGGGGTAAGTGAGCAACTAGGGGTGTGTGCCCTATATATATATATGAAAATATATCCCCCATACACAAATACCTCAGCTGGATGGAATAAAACCAAATGGCGGCACTGGGGGTAGTTACAGACGCAAGTCCAAAGGAAACATCCTGTCTCCCAATCACTTCTGGTATAAGCAGGTCATTGCCATAGGCACTATTTACAATTTTACAATTTTATCACAAGCCTAAGCACTTACAAGCACCGGGAAGAAGATGATAAACTCCGGCAGACCTGAGCGGGGAAGCGACACATGCAGGATATCGGGCGCACAATCTAAGTGAATCGGTGCAGAGATCATTCTCGTCGGACAATGCACATTGGAGAAAGCACCGGGGACAGGTAAGTAAATGTGCCCCAATGTGCCTATGCTTGGCATCTTGTGGTTACTAGGTAACAGATGAGAGGAGAACACAGGATGGGTTAGTAATTTGAAATTTGGAGGTTGGGTATTTGTGAGAAATATGGCAAGGGGGAGGGGGGCCTTATACTGCTGAAATCCCCCACTTCCCTCCAGCCTCATCCCAATTAGCCAAATGGAGCTAGCTAAAACTAGCTCTGGCTCTGCTGGGGGTAGCTATTAAACAACACTTTGTGCAGCCACGGCGGCTCCAAAAGGCTGAGCTGATTTTCCCCCCATTTTCAAACAAGAGACAATGTGGCACATTTATTTACCTGTCCTGCGGGATCCCCGAAAGTGCATTGTCCTCCGTGAATGCACATCTGCTGCGATTCACGAAGATTGTGCGCCCGATATCCTGCATCTCCACTTCTTCCTTGTGCATGTAAGTGCATTGACTCGTGACACAAATTGAATCTTAAATCCCGTGCTCAGTCTGAATCAGTCGGATCATCTGACAGCCCGCTCCCCGATTTCTGTTGAATGAAAGCCTGCACAGTTTCCCCAAAATCAGATCGTGTGCGACACAATCCCCGGTTACACCTGTCACAGCCGCGCAATCCCCGAAAATGTCAGAATATCCAAAGAAAGTGCGGCCGCGGATCCTTAGTAAATAAGCCACATTGAGTCATGGAACTCTTTGACCAATGTGTTGATTTGGGACAGTTATGGAATTATGGTCCATCTCAGCGGGGCCTAGAGTCAGCAAGGGCCCGCAGTACCTGAGTGGCTGGCGGTTGCGGCCTAGGCACGCTAGTGTTACGGTGCTTGGTATGGGGGAACCGGAGGGCTGTCCTACAGCCTGGCAGGTCTCCAGCAGGGTGGTGTTGGCAAGAAATGATGAGGGAGAGGCTGCTATAGCGGATCTCCCTGGGGCAACCTTTTGGTGTCTAGAGTATGAGTCTCTGTGTAGTGGACAGGGTGCCTGTGATGGTGACAGCCGTAGTAGCAGGGACCAGACGGAGGCAGAGGTTGAACAAAAACAACTTACAGTTCTTTATTGGAACCGACAGGAACCGCAGCAACGTGCCTTTAACAGAGTAGTGGATTGCTGAGATGCAGTTGGAGGGAGCCACAGGAGGTAAATCGCCAGCCTGGATGCAGAGGGCAGGCTGGGAGGTAGCTGTGTCCTAATAGGAAGCTTCAGCTTGTCCTGGAGTGCTTCAGGTATCACCCTTGAAGGTAGGATGATACCCCTTTCCTCACTAACTCTTATCTATTAGCTCCACTCTTCAGGCAGGGGCTAGGCTCTTCCTGCTCTGGTCTGGTATGCTAGCTGTATTGAGTTTAGACTGGGGTTACTCCAGTCTGCTTCTGCAGACCCCTAGGTCTGGCTAGAACTGGTCTCTTCTCTCTCCTGAGAGAGACTAACCTCTTCTGGAAGTTTTCCTGACAGGGTCTTGTAACTCCCCTGGTCAGGTGGTGGCTACTTCTCCAATTACATCTCAGCTTACAGAGAATAGAGTGTAATACATGTGATTGGATGACACATCTTACATCACATAAAACAGTTAACTCCTGCCTTCCTAGGCAGGATCTACCACTGCAATGTTCCCTTGTGTCCTATAAGGACTATGTAGTGTGATGTAGTGACATGCTGTGGGACGTATTCGCAACCACTCCTCCGCCTTGCATCGGCGAGGGTGTTGCAGCTGTATCCCCCTGGGGGTGGGCAGAGGTGTGTCTGCACCTAATATAATCAGACACCTCTAAATTCCCCTTGTCTTTTGTCTGGGAACCCATTTACCATCAAGTACAGAGGAATATCTTAAGGCGTGGAACTTTCAAATGAGTAAAATTCAAGTCAGCACAGTTTGTGGCACCTCTGAAGGAGGGGTGCAGCACCACCCAAAGGTCCTGGCCAGGTCCTTACATGGATATACAAAAATGGAAAAAGCGGGCAGTACTCCAAAATTCAAATCAAGCGTTGGTGATCTTTATTGGAACAAGTGTCGACGTTTCAGTGTAAGACACCTTTTTCAAGCAATTTTACAAGTGACCTTCACAGGGTATATATAGAAAACATAGGGGCAGATTTACTTACCCGGTCCATTCGCGATCCAGCGGCGCGGGCTTTGCGGTGGATTCGGGTCCGGCCGGGATTCATTAAGGCAGTTCCTCTGACGTCCACCAGGTGGCGCTGCTGCGCTGAAGAGCATCGGAATGCACTCAAGTTCACCGGCCTATTCCTAGTGAAGGTAAGTGCAAGCTCTGCGACACTTTTTTTAAAAAAATGCGACGTTTTTTCCGAATCCGTCGGGTTTCCGTTCGGCCATGCCCCCCGATTTCCACCGCATGCATGCCAGCGCTGATGCGCCAAAATCCCGAGGCAATACAGGTGCAAATCAGAAATATTCGGGTAACACGTCGGGAAAACGCGAATTGGACCCTTAGTAAATGACCCCCATTGTGTGCAATATACGTAGGGGGGGGGGGGGGTCATTAAAGTACAAGTGCATTTTGTACAATAAATATACATCATCGTCTTAATACAAAGCATGTTTTAAATAAAGTGCATGAATGCAGTAAATACATATGTAAACACATATACTCTGTGCATGTAATTATATCATATTTAGTGACATATATTATGTGCAACTTTCAACAAAAAGGGGTTAAAATTACCCAGTATGCTGATGGATTAATCATCCAAGGCGGAGTCTAAGTGTCATGTGGTCCTCACCGGGGCCCTCCGCAAGGCAGGATGGTCTCGCTACGGCGTGGTACCACCAGGTCTTTCCACAGATGTGACTAGCCCGCGGTGGCAGCCGAGGCCGAAGTACCTTAACAGAAAACAGTCTCGTGGTTGGGTGCAGGCACAGGGTCAGGGCAGGCTGCAGAGATGCAGGGTCAAGACCAATCCGGGGTCAGCAACGGGAGGTCCAGGCAGATGGGAACGGGAAAACAGGCACACGGGACACAAGAACACAGCAACGCGGGAACACAGCAACACAGGAATCAGGAGCAGGAACGCAGGAATATTGCTTGGAAGCTTTTCCTAAGGCTGTGAGGCACAAAGATCCGGCAGGGCTTGCAGGAAGAGGAAGGGTTAAAAAGATCACCTGAAAATTGCCAGCGGCAATTAGTGGCACGCTGGCCCTTTAAATCTCCTGAAGGCAGAGAACGGTATCGAGAACGCGCTGGTGGGGTGACCCGTGACCCCATGGGTTACGGGACCACCTGTGACAATGGGTCATTGGGCCAGACTGTGTTAATGTTGATTATACAGCTAATTAAAAAAGTTAAAGGGGTATTCTCATTTCGGCAAATTAATGTTATTGTTTGTATGATATATGATTGTTTTCTAGATCTGTGCTTGCTGTCATTCTATAGAAAGCTTCATTGCTTACTTCCAGGGGACAGAATCTGACCATGGTCACACAGGTGCACGGCTCGTTATATAACACGGCTCTGATTACTCTCTGTGATACTAATGGGCCGTGCACCTGTGTGACCACGGTCAGATTTCTGTCCACTGGAAGTAAACATAGAAGCTTTCTATGGAATGACAGCAAGCAGAGATCTAGAAAACGGTGAGAAATTGATACAGAAAGTGTATTGGAAAATTGTATAACTTTTCATTATTCTAACAATATACATTACTTATGGAAATGGGAAGACCCCTTTAATACTCATTATGATGCCACCGTGTTATGTCTCCTGTTGGACAAGACAGCAGGACTAGGATGCAAACCTTGCCAACTCCTGGGCAGCAACATGGCTTTATTTAGTAGTTCATAGACTCCTGAATCGGTCGTCTGTTGAAGACAAACAAAGACTACATTAAATTGAAAGGTATTTATTAGAGATGAGCGAACACTAAAATGCTCGGGTGCTCGTTATTCGAGACGAACTTTTCCCGATGCTTGAGTGCTCGTCTCGAATAACGAGCCCCAATGAAGTCAATGGGAGACTCGAGCATTTTTCAAGAGGACCAAGGCTCTGCACAGGGAAGCTTGGCCAAACACCTGGGAACCTCAGAAAAGGATGGAAACACCACGGAAATGGACAGGAAACAGCAGGGGCAGCATGCATGGATGCCTCTGAGGCTGCTTAATCGCACCATTATGCCAAAACTATGGGCAACAGCATGGCCATGACAGAGTGACCGAATGAGGCTAGATAGCATCTAAAACATCCAATAATTGACCCTGACACTATAGGGGACGGCATGCAGCGGCAGGCTAGAGAGTGTCATGGCGACATACCCTAAATGGACTCAGGCTTCAAACCAATGGGTGGCAGAGAGGAACCAAAGGAGGTGAGCAAGAAGCGCTGAAATGATTTCCTATGTGAACAAAAGGTTGACGGTATATTTAGTCGATAACACAGCATGGTGGCGACATAGTGACCAAGTTCCATAACGTATCTGGTGAAACACCCGAAAAATGAGCCTGACACAGCTCGTTTGTTAAAGGGACGACATGTGGAGGCAGCCATGGAGACGACTTCCATGATTAAGAGCGACAGTATGGGGCATCCATATTGCGCTGCTATTAGTGGACGCTGTGGAGGATCGTGAAGGCGAATCTTGGGATGGAGCTGGCGTTCCGCTGCCAGGCGAGCTTTCGCCTGTCCAAGCCCCTGTCTCTCGGCTCCTCCCCACCCAAAATGGACCTGGGGGCCCAAAGCGTTGAAAAAATTCTCATTTTCAAAGCAGGCCGGGTCATTTAAATATTTCATCTAGGAATAATGGAATAGCATAGAGGTTCTTTTTTTTTTTTTTCGGAAATGGTTCCATGATTAAAAGCGACAGTATGGGGCATCCATATTGCGCTGCTATGATTGAAACTTCAGGTCTCCAGCATGGCGGCGACAGATGGGCCGAGTTCCATTATGTATCTGGTGAAACACCTGAAAATTCTGCCTGACACAGCTCGTTTGATAAGGGGACGATGTATGGAGACAGTAAGGTAGTAGTAGATTAAAGGTGCTGCAGTTAAAACGATGCTAGTTGGATCTTGGGATGGAGCTGGCTCTCCGCTGTCCAAGCCCCTGTCTCTCGGCTCCTCCCAACCCAAAATGGGCCTGGGGGCCAGTAGTGTTTACTTTGAAAAAATTATCATTTTCAAAGCAGGCGGGGGCTACAAACAGCAATTATACGAACCTTTTGTATAAGATCAAGTGTAGTACTGTTCTTATAAGTAATTGGCCTGGTTATGGCGGGGGAGGGGAACGTAAACAGATGCACAAGAAGCGCTGAAATAATATCGGTCAATGACAAAAGGTTGGCGGTATATTTTGTGGATTACACAGCAGGGTGGCGACAAAGTTAACAAGTTTGATGTGGAAGCCGTTAAAACAACCTCAAATTCTGCCTGACACAGCTCATTTGCTAAGGGGACGATGTATGGAGGCAGCTATGTGGACGACTTTTGGAGGCAGCTATGGAGATGACGTGTGGAGACAGCTATAAAGACGACGTGTGGAGGCTGCTATAAAGACGACGTGTGGAGACAGCTATAAAGATGACGTGTGGAGGCTGCTATGGAGACAATTACATTTGGATAGTGCCTGTATGTGGCAGTCCAAAAAAGTTTTCAAAACAGAGGAGCAGGTAGGTGGCCCTCCAGAAAAATTAAATACATAGAGTACCTGTATGTGGCACTCCCAAAAATTGTTTAAAACAGAGGAGCGGGTAGGTGGCCCTCCAGAAAAATTAAGTACATAGAGTACTTTAGCTAGAGCCAGTTGGCCCTGGCAAAAAATAGCCAGTTTCCTCTGCTTTAGTGTACAAAGAGGAGGAGAAGGAGGACAAAGAGGAGGAGGAGTGCATACATTATTCAGGTTGAGCTTCTTTCACCTGGTGGAGAATGGAAATCCTGAGAAATCCAGGCTTTATTCATCTTGATAAGCGTCAGCCTGTCAGCGCTGTCAGTCGTGTACGCTTATCGGTGATGATGCCACCAGCTGCACTGAAAACCCGCTCAGACAACACGCTAGCGGCAGGGAAGGCAAGAACCTCCAAGGCGTACAGCGCCAGTTCGGGCCACATGTCCAGCTTTGAAACCCAGTAGTTGTAGGGAGCTGTGTGATCATTTAGGACGATGGTATGGTCAGCTACGTACTCCCTCACCATCTTTCTGTAAAGATCAGCCCTACTCTGCCGAGACTGGGGACAGGTGACAGTGTCTTGCTGGGGTGACATAAAGCTGGCAAAAGCCTTGTAAAGCGTACCCTTGCCAGTGCTGGACAAGCTGCCTGCTCGCCTACTCTCCCTCGCTACTTGTCCCGCAGAACTACGCACTCTGCCGCTAGCGCTGTCAGAAGGGAAATACTGTTTCAGCTTGTGCACCAGGACCTGCTGGTATTCATGCATTCTCACACTCCTTTCCTCTCCAGGGATGAGAGTGGAAAGATTTTGCTTGTACCGTGGGTCCAGGAGAGTGAACACCCAGTAATCGGTGCTGGAATAAATTCTTTGAACGCGAGGGTCACGGGATAGGCAGCCTAGCATGAAATCTGCCATATGCACCAGAGTACCAACGCGTAAGAATTCACTCCCCTCACTGGCCTGACTGTCCATTGCCTCCTCCTCCTCCAACTCCTCCAACTCCTCTTCTTCTGCCCATACACGCTCAACAGTGAAGGACTCAACAATGGTCCCCTCTTGTGTCTCGCCAACATTCTCCTCCTCTTCCTCCTCATCCTCCTCCACCTCCACCTCCTCCGATATGCGCTGAGAAACAGACCTAAGGGTGCTTTGGCTATCAACAAGGGAATCTTCTTCTCCCGTCTCTTGTGAGGAGCGCAAAGCTTCCGACTTCATGCTGACCAGAGAGTTTTTCAACAGGCCAAGCAGCGGGATGGTGAGGCTGATGATGGCGGCATCGCCACTGACCATCTGTGTTGACTCCTCAAAGTTACTCAGCACCTGACAGATATCAGACATCCACGTCCACTCCTCATTGTAGACTTGAGGAAGCTGACTGACCTGACTACCAGTTCTGGTGGAAGTTGACATCTGGCAGTCTACAATCGCTCGGCGCTGCTGGTAAGCTCTGGATAACATGGTCAGTGTTGAATTCCACCTCGTGGGCACGTCGCACAACAGTCGGTGAGCGGGCAGTTGGAGGCGGCGCTGCGCTGCCCTGAGAGTGGCAGCATCTGTGCTGGACTTCCTGAAATGCGCACAGATGCGGCGCACCTTCGTGAGCAAATCAGACAGATTGGGGTATGTCTTGAGGAAACGCTGAACTATCAGATTTAACACATGGGCCAGGCATGGCACATGTGTCAGTCTGCCGAGTTGCAGAGCCGCCACCAGGTTACGGCCGTTGTCACACACAACCATGCCTGGCTTCAGGTTCAGCGGTGCCAGCCACAGATCAGTCTGCGCCGTGATGCCCTGTAATAGTTCTTGGGCGGTGTGCCTTTTATCGCCTAGGCTCAGCAGTTTGAGCACCGCCTGCTGTCGCTTAGCGACGGCACTGCTGCTGTGCCTAGAGCTACCGACTGATGGCGCCATGCCCACGGATGGTATTTCGGAGGAGGAGGTGGAGGAGGGGTGGGAGGAGGAGGAGGCATAGTAGGCCTGAAACACCTGGACCGAGGTAGGCCCCGCAATCCTCGGCGTCGGCAGTATATGAGTGGCCCCAGGGTCAGACTCAGTCCCAGCCTCCACCAAGTTCCCCCAATGTGCCGTCAGCGATATATAGTAGCCCTGCCCGGCAGCACTCGTCCACGTGTCCGTGGTCAGGTGGACCTTGTCAGAAACGACGTTGGTCAGGGCACGGATGATGTTGTCTGACACGTGCTTTTGCAGGGCTGGGACGGCACATCGGGAAAAGTAGTGGCGGCTGGGGACCGAATACCGAGGGGCGGCCGCCGCCATGAGGTTGCGAAAGGCCTTGGTCTCTACCAGCCTATAGGGCAGCATCTCCAGGCTAAGCAGTTGGAGATGTGGACATTGAGGGCTTGGGCGTGTGGGTGGGTTCCACTGTACTTCCTCTTGCGCTCCAGCGTCTGGGGTATAGAGAGCTGGACGCTGCGCGTGTGGTTTTCGCCCGGGAGGTGTTTGTGCCGGGGTCCTGGGCAGGGGGCTGACTAGCAGAGGCAGCAAATGACACAGGGGAAGGAGCAGTGGTGGACCCAAGCCGGAGCTGAACGGCCTTGGTGCCATTGAGTTGGGTGTTTAGCATTCATATGCCTGTGCATACTGGTGGTGGTTTAGCTAGTAGTGGTGGAACCCCTGCTGACCCTGGTGTGGCAAAAGGTTGCACACCACAGTCCATCGGTCATCTGGTGTTTCTTTAACCCCTTCCCGACATTTGACGTAATAGTACAGCATGGCGGGAGGTGCGTTCCCACAAAATGCAGTACTATTACGTCAAACTTCTGGCCCCGGCTTATTTTCGTACGTTGAGGGTTGTAGTTTCTATAATGGGGTAATTTATGGGGTTTTACTTTTATTTAGGTCTCTCAAAGTGATTTGAAACCTGGGCAGGTCCCTCAACAGGTGAAAAATCGCACCTAACGTTCAAAGCCCCAGTACATGCTACAAATATAAGAGTATGCATAAAAACCACGGAGGCATAAAGGAGACATTCGGTGAATGTTAGTTATTAAGTATTTTTGCGGTTATGACTATGTATGGAAAAAGTAGAACATTTTGAAGTTCGAAAATCAAGAATTTTTCCAAATTTTCACAAAATATCTGATTTTCTCATAAATAAATGCAAAACATACCACCAACATTTTTCAATTAACATGAAGTATAAAGTGTCACCAGAAAACAATTTTAAAATCACTTGGATATGTTAAAGCGTTCCAAAGTTATAACCATTTATAGTCACACAAGGCAGATTTGAAAAAATTGGCCGTGTCAGGAAGGTGAAAAGTGGCTTCGGCGTTAAGGGGTTAAAGAACCTTCAGACTTAAGAAAATCTAGCCCTCGCCACGGGAGCTTCACTACGTGAAACATTTGGCGCTGATGCACCAGCTCTGGCCCTGCCTCTCCGTCTGGCCCCACCACTGCCTCTTCCAACCTGACTGGTGGACAAATGGCTAGAAGCATTGTCCGCAATCCACGACATCACCTTTTCGCACTGTTCTGGCCTCAACAGTGCTCTACCACGTGTCCCAGTAACTTGAGACATGAACCTAGGGAGTGTAGCTCTGCGGCGTTCCCCTGCTCCCTCATAAGCAGGTTGTGTCTCACCCCGCCCAGGACCATGGCCTCTAACCCCTGCAGCAATTGGACGCCCACGTCCTCGCCCTCGTCCTCTACCCCTAACCCTCGGGTTCAACATTTTCAAAATTAAAGTCTATTATATAGACAAAACAGAAAAATAATATTATTATTTATTTTTTGGGTTTTTTATGTGGGTTTTTTACATTTTGTGTGTGTGTTTTTTTTTTACAGAACAAAACGAGCAGAAGAAATCAGACAGCAACCACAGAAGATGATTGCTATGGCTAGTTTCTAACCTACACTGACAGCACACTAAAGGATTTTGTGCTGTGACTGAGTGTGTCACTTTAACTTTTGAAAAAATGTAGCCCTAACAAGGGCTGTTGGGTTCTTGTAGAATCACTCCTGCCTAACACTATTCTAATAGAACAGCCTAACGCTTTCCCTGACCAGCAGCAGCTCTCTCCCTAGCGGCATCCAGACAGACAATGATGCGAGCAGCGCGGGCAGCGGCTAGTCTATTCCAGGGTCACCTGATCAGGCCAGCCAACCACTGCTATCGACATGTAAGTGTACCACATGATGCTGGGTGTACTGCAGAGTCTCCTGGCTTGTGATTGGCTCAGTTTCTGGCCGCCAAAAATCTAAACGCCACGAGATGCCATTTTCTCAAGCTGGCGAAATACTCGTCCGAGCACCGAGCAGTTGCAAGTATGCTAATGCTCGAACGAGTATGTTCGCTCACCTGTAGTGAAGTTGCTAATGTTATGTTGGGATGTTCCCTACTAGGGCTGGGTGTCCCTATAACATGCGCAGTGGTGGGATGCAAGTTGTTATTTTGAGTCTGTTTGGGGAACCAGGTAGAAGTGAATTAAAGACTCGCTAACTCCCTGTCCACCAGTTGGTGCAACACACCAACAATTTCCACCCTCGGTCTTGTTTCTCCTTGAGGAGGGCAGTGTCTGGTTAAAAAAAGGCAAGAGGTGGGATTTTCTAGGGCCTCATAATGGAAAGCCCATCTAAGTCTCAGGGTACACGCGGCACACCCTGTACACATTCCTATCTACTAGATACCCAGCTCCTATCTGAGGAACTATAAGGATCTTGTCCTTGCTGAGAGCAGGTCCGGTTTTGAAAAACAATTTAAAGGGTCACTTATAAACTACTCTTACGTCCTTGTGGATGTCCTGCATCATAAGTCTTTATTCCGAAAATCTGTGACCTGAATGCAGAGGAGCATTTAATGTCATAAATATACAAATTAGCCTTTTGGTAGATTTGTTCACTTAGACAACACATCATATACTGTATGTACTGGGTTTTTACATAAAATTGGAGAGGGCTATATAATTGTCCACTTAAGTTCAGGTTATGTATGCAGGAACGCCTGAAGGGAAATGTTGGTGCCATGGTGTGTGGGGTCTCATAGGAGCCCGACCATGACATGTTAATGATTGGTCACATTGGGGAGGGTGATGGCTCATGGAACCATTGCACTGCCATGTTCTTGAAGTATTGTTTTCCCTAGCATCTGTATGTCTGTATCTATGGCTGTTGCAGGGAGACCTGCAAATTAAGGTGGGCTTGGTCTGCCAGCTATTAGGCCATACATATGGATATAGCTTTCCTCTAGACCCAAAGTATTAAAGATAATCTGCATGCGTTGTCCATACGATCACTTTCACACATGGTTTTACCATTCTGTCTTTATTTCCCCAACCCTGAGAGCTCTCAAAAGTTGGAAATATGTGCACAGTTGTAGACCTACAGTCATTTAATTAGTATGACTTTGAACCACTCCTAAGGGTATTATGTAAGGGGCCTCCTGGGTATTGACCCTATAACCCAGAAACAGAAATCCAGACTTTCCAGCAGGCAGAATACCAGTCCACTACCTCTTGAAGTAATGTAGGTAACAGCTGGACGTCTACAACTGGTGCAATGAACCAAGAAATGTGCATGAAAGAATCAGGAATAGGTCAAGGTAAGGGCTGGTGGAGCATGCGGAAAGTCTATGGTCAAGCTGAAGGTCAGGGCTGGTGGAGCATGCGGAAAGTCTGTAGTCAAGCTGAAGGCCAGAGCTGGTGGAGCATGCGGAAAGTCTGTAGTCAAGCTGAAGGTCAGGGCTGGTGGAGGATGCGGAAAGTCTGTAGTCAAGCTGAAGGCCAGAGCTGGTGGAGCATACGGAAAGTCTGTAGTCAAGCTGAAGGCCAGAGCTGGTGGAGCATTTGGAAAGTCTGTAGTCAAGCTGAAGGCCAGAGCTGGTGGAGCATGAGGAATGTCTGTAGTCAAGCTGAAGGTCAGGGCTGGTGGAGCATGCGGAAAGTCTGTGGTCAAGCTGAAGGCCAGGGCTGGTGGAGCATGCGGAAAGTCTGTAGTCAAGCTGAAGGCCAGAGCTGGTGGAGCATGGGGAAAGTCTGTAGTCAAGCTGAAGGCCAGAGCTGGTGGAGCATGCAGAAAGTCTATAGTCAAGCTCAAGGCCAGAGCTGGTGGAGCATGAGGAATGTCTGTAGTCAAGCTGAAGGCCAGAGCTGGTGGAGCATTTGGAAACTCTGTAGTCAAGCTGAAGGTCAGGGCTGGTGGAGCATGCGGAAAGTCTGTAGTCAAGCTGAAGGCCAGAGCTGGTAGAGCATGCGGAAAGTCTGTAGTCAAGCTGAAGGTCAGGGCTGGTGGAGCATGCGGAAAGTCTGTAGTCAAGCTGAAGGCCAGAGCTGGTGGAGCATGCGGAAAGTCTGTGGTCAAGCTGAAGGCCAGGGCTGGTGGAGCATGCGGAAAGTCTGTAGTCAAGCTGAAGGCCAGAGCTGGTGGAGCATGGGGAAAGTCTGTAGTCAAGCTGAAGGCCAGAGCTGGTGGAGCATGCAGAAAGTCTATAGTCAAGCTCAAGGCCAGAGCTGGTGGAGCATGAGGAATGTCTGTAGTCAAGCTGAAGGCCAGAGCTGGTGGAGCATTTGGAAACTCTGTAGTCAAGCTGAAGGTCAGGGCTGGTGGAGCATGCGGAAAGTGTGTAGTCAAGCTGAAGGCCAGAGCTGGTAGAGCATGCGGAAAGTCTGTAGTCAAGCTGAAGGTCAGGGCTGGTGGAGCATGCGGAAAGTCTGTAGTCAAGCTGAAGGCCAGAGCTGGTGGAGCATGCGGAAAGTCTGTAGTCAAGCTGAAGGTCAGGGCTGTTGGAGGATGCGGAAAGTCTGTAGTCAAGCTGAAGGTCAGGGCTGGTGGAGCATGCGGAAAGTCTGTAGTCAAGCTGAAGGTCAGGGCTGGTGGAGCTTGCGGAAAGTCTGTAGTCAAGCTGAAGGTAAGGGCTGGTGGAGCATGCGGAAAGTTTGTAGTCAAGCTGAAGGCCAGGGCTGGTGGAGCATGCGGAAAGTCTGTAGTCAAGCTGAAGGCCAGAGCTGGTGGAGCATGCGGAAAGTCTGTAGTCAATCTGAAGGTCAGGGCTGGTGGAGCATGCGGAAAGTCTGTAGTCAAGCTGAAGGTCAGGGCTGGTGGAGCATGCGGAAAGTCTGTAGTCAAGCTGAAGGTCAGGGCTGGTGGAGAATGCGGAAAGTCTGTAGTCAAGCTGAAGGCCAGAGCTGGTGGAGCATGCGGAAAGTTTGTAGTCAAGCTGAAGGTCAGGGCTGGTGGAGGATGCGGAAAGTCTGTAGTCAAGCTGAAGGCCAGAGCTGGTGGAGCATGCGGAAAGTCTGTAGTCAAGCTGAAGGCCAGAGCTGGTGGAGCATTTGGAAAGTCTGTAGTCAAGCTGAATGCCAGAGCTGGTGGAGCATGAGGAATGTCTGTGGTCAAGCTGAAGGCCAGGGCTGGTGGAGCATGCGGAAAGTCTGTAGTCAAGCTGAAGGCCAGAGCTGGTGGAGCATGGGGAAAGTCTGTAGTCAAGCTGAAGGCCAGAGCTGGTGGAGCATGCAGAAAGTCTATAGTCAAGCTCAAGGCCAGAGCTGGTGGAGCATGAGGAATGTCTGTAGTCAAGCTGAAGGCCAGAGCTGGTGGAGCATTTGGAAACTCTGTAGTCAAGCTGAAGGTCAGGGCTGGTGGAGCATGCGGAAAGTGTGTAGTCAAGCTGAAGGCCAGAGCTGGTGGAGCATGCGGAAAGTCTGTAGTCAAGCTGAAGGTCAGGGCTGGTGGAGCATGCGGAAAGTCTGTAGTCAAGCTGAAGGCCAGAGCTGGTGGAGCATGCGGAAAGTCTGTAGTCAAGCTGAAGGTCAGGGCTGGTGGAGGATGCGGAAAGTCTGTAGTCAAGCTGAAGGTCAGGGCTGGTGGAGGATGCGGAAAGTCTGTAGTCAAGCTGAAGGTCAGGGCTGGTGGAGCATGCGGAAAGTCTGTGGTCAAGCTGAAGGTCAGGGCTGGTGGAGCATGCGGAAAGTCTGTAGTCAAGCTGAAGGTAAGGGCTGGTGGAGCATGCGGAAAGTTTGTAGTCAAGCTGAAGGCCAGGGCTGGTGGAGCATGCGGAAAGTCTGTAGTCAAGCTGAAGGCCAGAGCTGGTGGAGCACGCGGAAAGTCTGTAGTCAAGCTGAAGGTCAGGGCTGGTGGAGCATGCGGAAAGTCTGTAGTCAAGCTGAAGGTCAGGGCTGGTGGAGCATGCGGAAAGTCTGTAGTCAAGCTGAAGGTCAGGGCTGGTGGAGAATGCGGAAAGTCTGTAGTCAAGCTGAAGGCCAGAGCTGGTGAAGCATGCGGAAAGTCTGTAGTCAAGCTGAAGGTCAGGGCTGGTGGAGGATGCGGAAAATCTGTAGTCAAGCTGAAGGCCAGAGCTGGTGGAGCTTGGGGAAAGTCTGTAGTCAAGCTGAAGGCCAGAGCTGGTGGAGCATGCGGAAAGTCTGTAGTCAAGCTGAAGGCCAGAGCTGGTGGAGCATGAGGAATGTCTGTAGTCAAGCTGAAGGTCAGGGCTGGTGGAGCATGCGGAAAGTCTGTAGTCAAGCTGAAGGTAAGGGCTGGTGGAGCATGCGGAAAGTCTGTGGTCAAGCTGAAGGCCAGGGCTGGTGGAGCATGCGGAAAGTCTGTAGTCAAGCTGAAGGCCAGAGCTGGTGGAGCATGGGGAAAGTCTGTAGTCAAGCTGAAGGCCAGAGCTGGTGGAGCATGTGGAAAGTCTATAGTCAAGCTGAAGGCCAGAGCTGGTGGAGCATGAGGAATGTCTGTAGTCAAGATGAAGGCCAGAGCTGGTGGAGCATGCGGAAAGTCTGTAGTCAAGCTGAAGGCCAGAGCTGGTGGAGCATGAGGAAAGTCTGTAGTCAAGCTGAAGGTCAGGGCTGGTGGAGCATGTGGAAAGTCTGTAGTCAAGCTGAAGGTCAGGGCTGGTGGAGCATGCGAAAAGTCTGTAGTCAAGCTGAAGGTCAGGGCTGGTGGAGAATGCGGAAAGTCTGTAGTCAAGCTGAAGGCCAGAGCTGGTGGAGCATGCGGAAAGTCTGTAGTCAAGCTGAAGGTCAGGGCTGGTGGAGGATGCGGAAAGTCTGTAGTCAAGCTGAAGGCCAGAGCTGGTGGAGCATGCGGAAAGTCTGTAGTCAAGCTGAAGGCCAGAGCTGGTGGAGCATGCGGAAAGTCTGTAGTCAAGCTGAAGGCCAGAGCTAGTGGAGCATGAGGAATGTCTGTAGTCAAGCTGAAGGTCAGGGCTGGTGGAGCATGCGGAAAGTCTGTAGTCAAGCTGAAGGTAAGGGCTGGTGGAGCATGCGGAAAGTCTGTGGTCAAGCTGAAGGCCAGGGCTGGTGGAGCATGCGGAAAGTCTGTAGTCAAGCTGAAGGCCAGAGCTGGTGGAGCATGGGGAAAGTCTGTAGTCAAGCTGAAGGCCAGGGCTGGTGGAGCATGCGGAAAGTCTATAGTCAAGCTGAAGGCCAGAGCTGGTGGAGCATGAGGAATGTCTGTAGTCAAGATGAAGGCCAGAGCTGGTGGAGCATTTGGAAAGTCTGTAGTCAAGCTGAAGGTCAGGGCTGGTGGAGCATGCGGAAAGTCTGTAGTCAAGCGGAAGGCCAGAGCTGGTGGAGCATGCGGAAAGTCTGTAGTCAAGCTGAAGGTCAGGGCTGGTGGAGCATGCGGAATGTCTGTAGTCAAGCTGAAGGCCAGAGCTGGTGGAGCATGGGGAAAGTCTGTAGTCAAGCTGAAGGTCAGGGCTGGTGGAGCATGCGGAAAGTCTGTAGTCAAGCTTAAGGCCAGGGCTGGTGGAGCATGTGGAAAGTCTGTAGTCAAGCTGAAGGCCAGGGCTGGTGGAGCATGCGGAAAGTCTGTAGTCAAGCTGAAGGCCAGAGCTGGTGGAGCATGCGGAAAGTCTGTAGTCAAGCTGAAGGCCAGAGCTGGTGGAGCATGCGGAAAGTCTGTAGTCAAGCTGAAGGCCAGAGCTGGTGGAGCATGCGGAAAGTCTGTAGTCAAGCTGAAGGTCAGGGCTGGTGGAGGATGCGGAAAGTCTGTAGTCAAGCTGAAGGTCAGGGCTGGTGGAGCATGCAGAAAGTCTGTAGTCAAGCTGAAGGTCAGGGCTGGTGGAGAATGCGGAAAGTCTGTAGTCAAGCTGAAGGCCAGAGCTGGTGGAGCATGCGGAAAGTCTGTAGTCAAGCTGAAGGTCAGGGCTGGTGGAGCATGCGGAAAGTCTGTAGTCAAGCTGAAGGCCAGGGCTGGTGGAGCATGCGGAAAGTCTGTAGTCAAGCTGAAGGCCAGAGCTGGTGGAGCATGCGGAAAGTCTGTAGTCAAGCTGAAGGTCAGGGCTGGTGGAGGATGCGGAAAGTCTGTAGTCAAGCTGAAGGCCAGAGCTGGTGGAGCATGCGGAAAGTCTGTAGTCAAGCTGAAGGCCAGAGCTGGTGGAGCATGTGGAAAGTCTGTGGTCAAGCTGAAGGCCAGGGCTGGTGGAGCATACGGAAAGTCTGTGGTCAAGCTGAAGGCCAGGGCTGGTGGAGCATGCGGAAAGTCTGTAGTCAAGCTGAAGGCCAGAGCTGGTGGAGCATGGGGAAAGTCTGTAGTCAAGCTGAAGGCCAGAGCTGGTGGAGCATGCGGAAAGTCTATAGTGAAGCTGAAGGCCAGAGCTGGTGGAGCATGAGGAATGTCTGTAGTCAAGATGAAGGCCAGAGCTGGTGGAGCATTTGGAAAGTCTGTAGTCAAGCTGAAGGTCAGGGCTGGTGGAGCATGCGGAATGTCTGTAGTCAAGCTGAAGGCCAGAGCTGGTGGAGCATGGGGAAAGTCTGTAGTCAAGCTGAAGGTCAGGGCTGGTGGAGCATGCGGAAAGTCTGTAGTCAAGCTGAAGGTCAGGGCTGGTGGAGCATGCGGAAAGTCTGTAGTCAAGCTGAAGGCCAGGGCTGGTGGAGCATGCGGAAAGTCTGTAGTCAAGCTGAAGGCCAGAGCTGGTGGAGCATGCGGAAAGTCTGTAGTCAAGCTGAAGGCCAGAGCTGGTGGAGCATGCGGAAAGTCTGTAGTCAAGCTGAAGGCCAGAGCTGGTGGAGCATGCGGAAAGTCTGTAGTCAAGCTGAAGGTCAGGGCTGGTGGAGGATGCGGAAAGTCTGTAGTCAAGCTGAAGGTCAGGGCTGGTGGAGCATGCGGAAAGTCTGTAGTCAAGCTGAAGGTCAGGGCTGGTGGAGAATGCGGAAAGTCTGTAGTCAAGCTGAAGGCCAGAGCTGGTGGAGCATGCGGAAAGTCTGTAGTCAAGCTGAAGGTCAGGGCTGGTGGAGCATGCGGAAAGTCTGTAGTCAAGCTGAAGGCCAGGGCTGGTGGAGCATGCGGAAAGTCTGTAGTCAAGCTGAAGGCCAGAGCTGGTGGAGCATGCGGAAAGTCTGCAGTCAAGCTGAAGGTCAGGGCTGGTGGAGCATGCGGAAAGTCTGTAGTCAAGCTGAAGGTCAGGGCTGGCTGCTTACCCTACGGGCAGAGGACAATGGATGGCAGCCATCTGAGAATAGTGATTACTGTGGGCTGTATATAGTGATTGTCGGAGGCTGTATATAGTGATTGCTGTGGGCTGTATATAATGATTACTGGGGGAGCTATATATAGTGATTACTGGGTGCTGTATATAGTGATTGGTGGGGGCTGTATATAGTGATTGCTGTGGGCTGTATATAATGATTACTGGGGGAGCTGTATATAGTGATTGCTGGGAGAGCTGTGTATAGTGATTGCTGGGGGAGCTGTATATAGTAATTGCTGGGAGAGCTGTATATAGTGGTTGCTGAGGAGCTGTATATAGTGATTGCTGGGGGAGCTGTATAAAGTGGTTGCTGGGGGAGCTGTGTATAGTGATTGCTGGGGGAGCTGAATATAGTGGTTGCTGGGGGAGCTGTATATAGTGATTGCTGGGTGCTGTATATAGTGATTGCTGGGGGATGTATATAGTGATTGCTGGGGGAGCTGTAAATAGTGATTGCTGGGGGCACTGTATATATTGGTTGCTGGGGGAGCTGTATATAGTGATTGATTGGGGGTTGTATAAAGTGATTACTGTGGGCTGTATATAGTGATTGTTGGAGGCTGTATATAGTGATTGCTGAGGGAGCTATATATAATGATTACTGGGGGAGCTGTATATAGTGATTACTGGGCGCTGTATATAGTGATTACTGGGGGAGCTGTATATAGTGATTGATGTGGGCTGTATATAATGATTACTTTGGGAGCTGTATATAGTGATTGCTGGGAGAGCTGTGTATAGTGAATGCTGGGGGAGCTGTATATAGTGATTGCTGTGGGCTATATATAGTGATTGTTGGGGGCTGTATATAGTGATTGCTGAGGGAGCTGTATATAATGATTACTGGGGGAGCTGTATATAGTGATTACTGGGCGCTGTATATAGTGATTGGTGGGGGCTGTATATAGTGATTGATGTGGGCTGTATATAATGATTACTGGGGAGCTGTATATAGTGATTGCTGGGAGAGCTGTGTACAGTGAATGCTGGGGGAACTGTATATAGTAATTGCTGGGAGAGCGGTGTATAGTGATTGCTGGGGGAGCTGTATATAGTGATTGCTGTGGGCTGTATATAGTGATTGCTGGGGGAGCTGTATATAGTGATTGCTGGGGGAGCTGTATATAGTGATTGCTGGGGGAGCTGCATATAGTGATTGCTGGGGGAGCTGTATATAGTGATTGCTGGGGGAGCTGTATATAGTGGTTGCTGGGGGAGCTGTATATGGTGATTGCTGTGGGCTGTATATAGTGATTGTTGGGGGGTTGTATATAGTGATTGATGGGGGGCTGTGTATAGTGATTGCTGGGGGAGCTGTATATAGTAATTGCTGGGAGAGCTGTGTATAGTGATTGCTGGGGGAGCTGTATATAGTGATTGCTGGGGGAGCTGTATATAGTGGTTGCTGGGGGAGCTGTATATAGTGATTGCTGTGGGCTGTATATAATGATTGTTGGGGGGTTGTATATAGTGAGTACTGGAGGAGATGTATATAGTGATTGCTGGGGGGCTGTATATAGTGATTGCTGGGGGAGCTGTATATAGTGGTTGCTGGGGGAGCTGTATATAGTGATTGCTGAGGGCTGTATGCACTGATTGTTGGGGGGTTGTATATAGTGATTGATGGGGGGCTGTATATAGTGATTGCTGGGTGAGCTGT
Source organism: Engystomops pustulosus (assembly GCF_040894005.1). NCBI lineage: Eukaryota > Metazoa > Chordata > Amphibia > Anura > Leptodactylidae > Engystomops > Engystomops pustulosus. The sequence goes on along the minus strand of NC_092419.1, from coordinate 15,288,768 downwards.
ATATAGTGATTGCTGTGGGAGCTGTATATAGTGATTGCTGGTGGAGCTGTATATAGTGGTTGCTAGGGGAGCTGTATATAGTGATTGCTGTTGGCTGTTTATAGTGATTGTTGGGGGGTTGTATATAGTGATTACTGGAGGAGATGTATATAGTGATTGCTGGGGGAGCTGTATATAGTGATTGATGGGGGAGCTGTATATAGTGATTGCTGTTGGCTGTTTATAGTGATTGTTGGGGGGTTGTATATAGTGATTACTGGAGGAGATGTATACAGTGATTGCTGGGGGAGCTGTATATAGTGATTGATGGGGGAGCTGTATATAGTGATTGCTGGGGGAGTTATATATAGTGGTTCCTGGGGGAGCTGTATATAGTTATTGCTGGGGGAGCTGTGCATAGTGGTTGCTTGGGGAGCTGTATATAGTGATTGCTGAGGGCTGTATATAGTGATTGCTGTGGGCTGTATATAGTGATTGCTGTGGGTTGTTTATAGTGATTGTTGGGGGTTTGTATATAGTGATTACTGGAGGAGATGTATATAGTGATTGCTGGGGGGCTGTATATAGTGATTGATGGGGGAGCTGTATATAGTGGTTGCTGGGGAGCTGTATATAGTTATTGCTGGGGGAGCTGTGCATAGTGGTTGCTGGGGGAGCTGTATATAGTGATTGCTGAGGGCTGTATATAGTGATAGTTGGGGGTTGTATATAGTGATTACTAGAGGAGATGTATATAGTGATTGCTGAGGGAGATGTATATAGTGATTGCTGGGGAGCTGTATATAGTGATTGCTGGGGGAGCTGTATATAGTGATTGCTGTGGGCTGTATATAGTGATTGTTGGGGGGTTGTATATAGTGATTACTGGAGGAGATGTATACAGTGATTGCTGTGGGCTGTATATAGTGATTGTTGGGGGGTTGTATATAGTGATTACTGGGGGTCGGTCACTTGGAACCGTCATCTTTACCCGCTAAGTGTAGAGACTCCAGATGTAAATTGTGCATTTCTGTGACATTTGGGGTCAGGAAGGTTTTGTTGTTCTACTGTGGGTCATTGATGATCAGTCTGATCGGATTTTTTTCCTTCTTCTGGATCTACACTAGGATTATAGGTTGGACTTGATGGACCAAATATCTTTATTCCCCCTGTAATCTGCTGCAGTAGCTCAGTTTACAGTAAGTTGTATCTGTATAATTTCACAGGCGCTGGGCTCCCCCTAGTGGTACATTGAGGCAGTCAGAAGTTCGCTAAGTTGTGTGTAAGGTGTAATAGGGGGTTAAAAGCCGTACGGGAAACCGTAACACATGACATTCCATTCTACTCATTCCAAGTTACTCACAACTTACCCACAATGTGGTTACTGTAGGTATCAGGTGGTTGGAGACTCACGGCCATGAGAATCCTAATAACTTCAATCTACTGACTACCGATCCTGCCGTCTAAGTTGCTGTCATTCTATAGGAAACTTCATTGTTTACACCCTGTGGATATAAACTACTCCCTAGTCATGTGATGTCACACAGGTGCACGTCTCGTTATATCCCTGGTCATGTGATGTCACACAGGTGCACTGCTCGTTATATCCATGGTCATGTGATGTCACACAGGTGCACGGCTCGTTATATCCCTAGTCATGTGATGTCACACAGGTACACGGCTTGTTATATCCCTAGTCATGAGATGTCACACAGGTGCACTGCTCGTTATATCCATGGTCATGTGATGTCACACAGGTGCATGGCTCGTTATATCCCTAGTCATGTGATGTCACACAGGTGCACGGCTTGTTATATCCCTAGTCATGAGATGTCACACAGGTGCACGACTCGTTATATCCCTAGTCATGTGATGTCACACAGGTGCACGGCTCGTTATATCCCTAGTCATGTGATGTCACACAGGTGCACGTTCGTTATATCCCTAGTCATGTGATGTCACACAGATGCACAGCTCTCTATGGGTGCACAGCTCGTTATATCCTTGATCATGTAATGTCACACAGGTACACAGCTTGTTATATCCATGGTCATGTGATGTCACACAGGTGAACAGCTTGTAATATCCGTGGTCATGTGATGTCACACAGGTGGCCGGCTCGTTATATCCCTGGTCATGTGATGTCACACAGGTGCCCGGCTCGTTATATCCCTGGTCAGTGATGTCACACAGGTGCACGGCTCACTATGTACTTGATCATGTGATGTCACACAGGTGCACAGCTTGTTATATTTATGGTCATGTGATGTCACAAATGTGCACGGCTCATTATATCTCTGGTCAAATGTTGTCACAGGTGCACAGCTCATTATATTCCTGATCATTTGATATCACACAGGTGCACTGCTTGTTATATCCCTGGTCGTGTGATGTCACACATATGCAAGGCTCGTTATATTCCTGGTCATGTGATGTCACACAGGTCCACGGCTCATTATATCCCTGGTCATGTGATGTCACACAGGTCCACGGCTCATTATATCCCTGGTCATGTGATGTCACACAGGGGCATGGCTTGTTATATCTCTGGTCATGTGATGTCACACAGGTGCACGGCTCATTATATTCCTGGTCGTGTGATGTCACAGAGAAGCATGACTAGTTATATCCCTGGTCATATGATGTCACACAGGTGCACGGCTCGTTATATCCCTGGTCATATGATATCACACAGGTGCTGTATCTGCAACTTGCAATTTTAATTTTTTTTTTAGCTGCCTGTACCTCTGGTTCTGTAGATCACAAAGACATATGATGTGATCTGAAAGATGAGGATCTTACCTTTGATAGGACACAGAACTGATGTTTCTGGGTGCTATAGAACAGATGATAGCGGCTTCTGAAGTGACAGTTCCCCTTCTACCACTAAACTTGACTCGTCTCATGTGAAAATGGGACGAGGAGAGTCATATTTGCCTGACTTTGGGGGATATTTTTATAAGCAAATTAGTGAGATTTCACATAAAAGAGGGAATTCTAGAAAAGGACATTTCACCCCCTACCTGAGGGACCAGATGTTTAATGGGGTAAATCCTAGTGATAGGTTCTCTTTAAAAGTGAGACAAAAACATTATTCCTGCCATTCCATGGCATTTTTGCCTTAGGCCCTAATTTCCTAATGAAGCATCTCTTGTGACACATGAAGCTAATCCTTTAGATTTTTTTTTTTTTTCCACTCTTTATTTTTATTTTATTAAAGAATATTTATAACAAATAAACATATAGAAATCAGTATGGGTACCTGCCATAACAGAATACAAAGAAAAAAAAACAATCGTCACTAATAGCATGACATACACACAGGAAAAAATATGACAACATCAATAGCAGCTCAATCATATATGAAAACATCAGGAAACCAATCTAGCACTATAGGTGTCCCATTGAGTCCAGGTCTTCTCAAACTTATCACTAGTTTGGTGAAGCATTGCGGTAATATATTCCATGGATCTAAGATCCCTGAGACGAGCGTATAATGCTAGCAAGGATGGAGGAACTGAACGTCTCCACTTCAAAGCTATCAAACACTTCGCCGCTGTTAAGATATGCAGAAACAACCTGGCACCCGGACCTCTGAGAGAGCTAGGATATAGGTTAAGTACGTATACCTCAGGGTCCAGTGGGACTTGTACTGCGAGAACCCCCTCAACAAGGGATCTAACCTCCAGCCAAAAGTGAAGCAGGGCCGGACAACTCCAAAAAATGTGGAACAGTGAAGCGTCGGGGCCACCACATCTCCAGCATATATTAGGAACCGAAGGGTAGAATTTGTGTAAAAGTTCAGGCGTCCGGTACCAGTTTAATAGAATTTTAAGTTGATTTTCTTTATACAAAGTGCAAATGGATGATTTATGTGCTCTTGCCCACACCATCTGCCATTGTTCCGGAGTGAGGGTCTTACCTAACCATGATTCCCACCTACTCATGTACAGGTGAGATATAGTCGATCGTGTATTAAGAATAGAATATAAGCTGGAGATTAGACCCTTAGAGGAAGGACCCTGCGAGCAAAGCATTTCAAACGGCGTAGGTCTGGGGGGGGTTTCAGTCCTTAGTGTAGAAGATATAAAATGTTTAATTTGATAGTAAGTAAACTCAGCCCCTGCTAAGCAGGGATGCCTTTCTACCAGCTCCTGTAGCGGAAGTAGCCTACGTGTCAATGGGTCTAGAAGGGCCCTAATTTGAAATGTGCCCGCCTGTACCTATGGCCTATAGCAGCTGGTGAGACTATCCGGAAGGTGTGGTGTAAACAGTATTGGGGTGAGCAATGACTGCATAGAGCAGGGGTCAGGAACCTTTTTGGCTGAGAGAGCCATGAACGCCACATATTTTAAAATGTTATTCCATAAGAGCCGTACCACATGCACATGCCCCCCAGTAGATAGGTAGTCCCGGTGTCACGGGTGCCCCTGTGATCTACATCTCGGATTGCTGGCACATCTGTGCCCCTCTCCATGGCAGCGGCCCTTTCCGAGCTCACTCAATTCAACACTTTCCGGCTCCCATCCCAGGCTGGCCAGCGCGCGTGCCCCGACACTCACAGATTTAAAGGGCCAGTATGGCGCTAATTGGCGCTGCCCACTTCCCACGTTCCTATAAATATCAGTGGCTCCCAGCATTCCTCGACAGATCTTAGTGCTTCATGCCTATGAGGAAGCTTTCCACAGTGTTTCCTTCCCAAGTGTTGACCTCCTGTTGTGACCCCGGACCTGTTCCTGATTCTGTTCCTGAGCTGCCAGCCCTGACCTCTCGCTCCGGACCACACATCATTGCCGCCTGCCTTGAACGTCTGCCTGTTCCTGACCACAAACTGCCTAGTGATCCTGTCCTTCAACCTTGGCTGCCACCGTCGAACCTGTGGAACAACCTGGTGGTACCACGCTGCAGCAAGACCATACTGCTTTGCAGCAGGCTCAGGTGAAGACTGGGTACCACTTGCATTCCGGTCCCAGGTGTCTGCTTACATCATCATCCGTGGTGATCCAGGGGGTTCACTACTCCAAATCCTTACACCCACCACATGCCTCCCAATAGATAGGTAGTCCCAGCTCATATCCACAGCACATGTCCCCCAAGTAAATAGGTAGGCACGGCACATGCCCCCAAGTTAATTGGTAGCCACAGCACATGCTTGCCAGAAGATAGGAAGTCACAGAACATGCCTACCAGTATATAGGTAGCCCCATCACTTACCAGCGCTCCCTGCAACCAGCTCCTCAACGCTCTCACGCTCTTCTCTTTGACCCAGGCTTAGACAATGGCGGTGATAGCACCTGGGTCATACAAAGGACGTAGGCAGTGGTGACATCGCTGCCTGTGTCCAGTGATCAGTCTAAGAGACACACAGGAGCCATCACTATTAATTAAAGATCTGTCTGAGAGCCAGATGCAGCCAACAAAAGAGCCATATCTGGCTCCCGAGCCATAGGTTCCCTACCCCTGGCATAGAGGCTAACTGAAAACGCACCCTACATTTGTACCAAATGTCCCGGGTAAACTGCATAGGGCCTAGCAACGCCGTTACCGGGCCTATGGGCGGGGGGCCCCATATCAAAGACGCTGGATGCTGCGGGGCCAGCCATAGCTTCTCAATTTCGGTCCATCTGTTGTATGCATTCATTGTAGACCAAGAGGTAATATGACGTAAATGTGTTGCTAAATAGTACAGCTTAAAATCAGGTAGGGCTAGGCCCCCACTAGTAGTCCCCGCTGTCAGCACCGATTTAGAGATCCTATGACTCTTGCCCCCCCATACAAATTTCAGACACATTGGGGCACATTTACTTACCCGGCCCATTCGCGATCCAGCGGCGCGTTCTCTGCACAGGATTCGGGTCCGGCTGGGATTTAAGATGGTAGTTCCTCCGCCGTCCACCAGGTGGCGCTGCAGCGCCGAAAATAATCTTAACGCCCCGGAATGCACCATCCCATAGAAGGTGAAGGTGAGCGCTCCCCAAGCGACACATTTCCGGTTTTTAAATGCGGCGGTTTTTCCGAATACGTCGGGTTTTCGTTCGGCCACGCCCCCCCGATTTCTGTCGCGCGCATGCCGGCCCCGATGCGCCACAATCCGATCGCGTGCGCCAAAAACCCGGGGCAATTCATGTACAAGCGGCGCAAATCGGAAATATTCGGGTAACACGTCGGGAAAACGCGAATCGGGCCCTTAGTAAATGACCCCCATTGACTGCAGCTTACCCAGTACTGCCATCGGTACTTGTACTGGGAGAGTCTCAAAGAGATACAATAATTTGGGTAAAATAGACATCTTAATAGCTGCAATTCGCCCCAGCAGCGATATATGTAGAGGCTGCCATTTATCTAAGAGGTCTTGAATGTCCTTAATCATCGGTGGGAAATTTGCCGTATACAAGGACTTGTAGGTTTGAGTTATCCGGACTCCTAAGTATTTTAATGAGTCCGTCTGCCATGTATACCTAAAGGAGCTCCTTAGAGCAGTCAGCTCGATCGGGGGGATATTAATGGGGAGGGCCTCAGTCTTATGGCCATTGATTTTATATCCAGAAAATTTGCTATATATGGCAATTAATTTGTGAAGATTCGGGAGACTGACCATGGGGTTTGTGAGTGTGACCAGGACATCGTCGGCAAAAAGTGAGATCTTAAATTGTTTGTCCCTTACTTGTATTCCTGTCACATCTTAATCCTTTAGATTTAATCTCAGCTTGTGTGAAGTTCTTCCAACTTTTTGTGGTTGAATCATTTGCTAGAGGGAGACAGAAACCACATTTTGTCCATACAAATTATGTAACATAAGCTGCAATACCAGTAACAACCTGCGGACAAGGGGGCGCTGTTTCTGAGAACAGAATGCTTTTTTTCAGATAGTTTTATCACCTAAAAGGTCACAAACAGGTGTAAAAAGAAAGCAAAACAACTGCAATACTAAAAAAAATAAATTTAAAGGGAAAGTATCAGCAGACAATGGAAAACCACAGTCAGTATTAGGGATGATCATTTCAGTGAGGTGTATGTTAGTAGCAGCAGGACTGTGGAATATGGGTTTATATACCCAGATTGTAGCTTCTCTAAGTGCACTGGGGATGTGTCCTCTGCTCTGAGCTCACTGCTGCCATTGTTAAGTATTGTCCCTGGAGAGATATGTAATCCTACCTTTCTGCATGCCATTAGTAGCAGCAGGACTGTGGAATATGCATTTAAATTCCAGGATTGCAGCTTATCTAAGTGCACTGGGGATGTGTCCTCTGCTGTGCTCTGAGCTCTCTGCAGCCATTTTTGGGTATTGTCCCAGGAGAGATGTGTAATCATACATTTCTGCATGTCATTAGTAGCAGCAGGACTGTAGAATATGAATCTAGTGCACTGGGTTGGTATCCTCATGTTGCTGTGCTCTGGGCATCCTGTTTTAGGTATTGTCCCTGGAGAGCTGTATAACCATAAAACTCTGTAGGCTATTAGCAGCAGGACTTTGAAATATGGATTTATATTCCAGGATTGTAGCTTTGCTAAGTCAATTAGGGGTCTGTCCTCACACTGCTGTGTTCTTAGCTCTTTGCATTGGGCTGCTCTACAGCCCCTTTACACTGCTCTGAGTAAAAGCTGTATTAGGCTTTTGATTCAATACTGTAACAAGTGCAATCAAGGAAAGGGCTGTGGAGGTCAGTGCAGAGAGCTAAGAGCACAGCAGGGTTAGGATGCTTTGCAGTATTAATGTGTAGTTCACATTCCTGGTACGAACACTGAAGGATTCTTAATTTTTACAGTAAATTATTATTTAAAAAAAATAGTGATTCCTTTGTGGCTAACATCTATTATATACCGGAAAAAGAAAATAAAAGTCACAAATAAAACACACAATACAATTGTTCTTTATTTTACAGGATATTAAATCAAAAGCAAAATTGTATTTAACATAAAAACAAGAAACAAACCCTTATCCTTAAAGGAACACTCCAGGGAGAGCCGATTACTTGTCTGGTGCAGGAGCTGGGGGGTGGTATGTGGCACCTATATACATATATGTGGTGTTATATATGACATCATGTTACTTGGTGTCAAGAATTACAAATGGAGACCTCTATACTGTAAATCAGTTTTATTTGGTTTATCCACTTCATCCATTTAAATGGGAGTAGACAGAGCGCAGGAGACTTGAATTACTGCAGCTCTATACTTTCTTATAGATTTTTATCTGGGGCTCAAACCCCTAATCATTGTAAGGTGACACTCAAATTAAATGAGTCTGTGTCCAGCGCTGGAATTTGACTAACTTGAAAGAAAAGACAAGACCTGTCCTTGCAGGAAGTTAGCAAACAACAAGACTGATAAGTTTATTGAGGGACCGACATTTATAGAAAACCATAAGGCACTTTACATAAGGCATGTAATTAGGAAAGCAGCAACTATAATTGGGTGTTCTCACCCAGGAAATGTAACACTATTGGATGTAAGCACACAAAGGAATGTAGAACCATTGGCTGTCTTCACATAAACCAAATGTCCAGATGTTCACCTGGATACCTTCCACTAGGTGGTGCTTGCGAGCACTAAGTCTATGTGTGCTGAGGGGCACACCCAAACTTTAGTTTTTATTACACAAAGTTATGTGAAATGAATGCTGAGTCTTTAAAGTGTCTGACAATATGTAAAATGGCGTCTGAGTCCAGTGTAATATCTTTAACATTTCCCCCCTTTTGAGTCTTACATGGCCTGTAACTTTTGTCCAGGGTGACCTCCTCAAACTCCAGGTACCCACAGGTAGGCTAAGCCCTTACCTGCTGGACTTGTTAACTCTTCACCAGATCCCCTGGAGGCCAGTCACTCGGGGGTTACAGGCCTGCATACTCAAATTACATAATTGTGTTTCCATAGTTTATGGGTTTATTAACAGGCTGGTTCTTCAACAAGACGGTATCCTCCACACTGGGACTTCTCCTGTCATGGTTCTTACCACCTGGACGGCCATCTGGGACATGGTGGACTTGATGAGGGGGACCACACAACACGCAATAAGTGACGAGAGCAAAATCACAATCCCCAATATCACCCCCACTTAAAGGAAACCCTTCCAATCCCCCAACTACAAAGTGAAGGACAAAATGTCCACCCCAGAGTTTCTCTTGAGTTCCCAGGACAGTCCTTCAATATTTTCACGAGCATGGGTAATGGATCCATAGGGGGCAATGTCATCTGGGATATATATGCGACAAGCCACTCCCACCATCTTACAGACTCCTCCCTTCTCAGCAAGGATCATGTCCAAAGCCGTGCGGTTCTGGAAAGCATCTCGGATATAATCACAAATCTCTGTTGATTACAATACAACCAGTTAACCCAACCAACATCTTTACTCATAGCTCTCTGGGGAATAATGGACTCTAGACCTGCCCATATCTGATTGGGGGCCTTGTACTCATCTGGGACCCCCTTTGGTGCTCCCACTGTATCTATATAAACGTTGTCATCTAGGTGCTTCTCTCAGACCTCCAGAATCCTTTGGGATTCTCTACCTTTACTTTATGTGTCATGGCTTCAGGTTATGCGTCCTGAGGTCTCTGTCTGGATCTGAAAAAAGGAATCAGAAACACTTTTGCGGACCTTTTCCTAGGCCTGGCTTAACTGTATGGCTTGTTCCACCTGGTTTCCTGCCATCAGCTGCAGGGTCGGTGGGAAGTAGAGGCCTAGTCTGGGTGCACAGCCAAAAAGTACTTCAAAGGGGGACAATCCCATCTTTCTGTTAAGGGTGGTCCTGACTGAATGGTGGGCAGCAGGAAGGCACTCACGCCATGGTTTCCCTGTTACTTCCATGGCCTCCCGGATCTCTAACTTAAGAGTGCCATTTAGTCTCTCAAACCCACCACTAACATGGGAAGGGCAAGGGGTTTGCAAGGCCTGTACACCCAGAAGGGACAAGATTTCAGTCTTTACCTGTCCAGTGAAGTGGGTTCTGCGACCGGACTCTATGGTTTCTGGAAGTCCAAACCTGCAGAAAAATCTCACTCACCAACTTCTTGGCTGCAGCTCTGGCAGTAGCCTTGGTCATGGGAGAAGCTTCTGGCCACCCTGGAAAGAGATCAATGCACACAGGCACGTATTCCTACGTACCACTTTTTGGTAGCTGGATAAAATCCATCTGCAGTCTTTGGAGGGGATACAGCAGCTTGGGTATCACCTTCTGTGGGGTCTTTACCACCTTACGCGGGTTGTGGCGGGCACAGACTATAAAAGCTTTCACTACTCTAGTGACAGGGGTAGTAATGCCCGGGGCAAACCACTTATGGTTTATGAGCACTAGCATGGCCATTTTGGATGTGTATGTGTCCGTAGGCTACTTGACTTACTGTCGGGTGCAGGGCTCTGGGCAGGCACACCCTCTCTCCCAGCATCCAGGTCCCATCAGCATCTTGGCTCCAGCTTTCCTCCACACTTCCTTCACTTCTGATGACACTCGGGCCACCAGGGACTGGAACACCTGTGGATGAAACTTTTAGCTCAGAACTCACCGCTGAGACTTCAGGACAGTCTCTGGGCTCCATCTGTGCAGCTGCCTTCACATCCCGTCAGCCACATACTTGCCCTTGGCTTGTTACCAAATTGTGTGTGCTTTTACTTTTACTATCCCCCACCTCTTGTGGAAGTAAGCGAGCATCCATGAGCTCTATAACCAGCGTGCCATGCTTAAAGGGGGTCCCTGCAGAGGTGAGGAAATCTCTAGCCTTCCATAAGGGTTTATAGTCGTGTTTAGACCTACACCTTGAGTATAGATGTTTGCCCTTTTACCTTCCGCCAGCTGTAGCGCTTCCATGAGTGCTGTCACTTCACCTCCTGCGCTGACCTGTGTGGAGGGAGTGGTTCTGCTTGTACTACCTCATGTGCGCCACTGACCACTGTATATCCAGTGTAGAACCGTCTGTCTTCTCCTGCAGACCTGGAGCCATCTATGAGAAAAAAACTCAACATCTGTGTTAATCACCCTTCTCTCCCCCCTCTCTGAATCCTGGAAGACTGGTGAGAGAATGAAGGATTCAGAGCTGTGCACCTTATCAGTGTATCCTGGGGCATCAGGAGTGCACACTGGAGTCTGAGCTGTCTGGCCTTTGCTCAGATGCTTGGGCTGTACTTGGGTGAGGACACTGTGCAAGGTATGTGGGGTTCACACTGTAACTGAGTGATCTAGGGTCTGGGATCAACTCACTGACCTTGCTGAGCAGATTGCTGGCTGCAGCTACTGACACATGAGGGGCTCCCCTCACCACTGAGTCTAACCGGGCCTAATAGTGGGCCACTGGGGAGGCCACCACGTTCCTGGACGCGACACCTGTGGCGTGGCCTACATACTCAGTGCAAAACAAAACAAAAGTTTGATCCAGTGGGATGTGCCTAAGGCTGGGGCAGACAGGATTTGCCATCTTAAGGCTATAGAATGCATCAATTGCCTCCTGACTAAGGGCAAATGGGGAAGAGGCAATGCAGTCAGAAAGGGGCAACATTGGGCTGGGGGCAGCAGACCGCATCCCAGGTCTGCAGGAGCTGTCCAGTGCTAGAAACATGTGAAGAGGCTTAGGGCCTCAGGGCAGGGGCACATTCTGGACTGCCAGCTTTCTTTCCTTTGTCAGGTATCTGCCTGTGGCTGAGAAGCAGTGGCCTAGGAAGACCACCTTCTCCTGGCAGTACCGGAGTTTGTCTCTGGGAACTTTGCAACCCTTCTGGAACATAAAACACATAAGGTCAAAAAATGCATCCTGGCAAACAAAAACAGTAGGTCCTCCGCATACTGAAAAGGAGAACATCCAGTAAGGGGCTAGTCTGCCAGTCTACTCCCTGTAGGGCCGTGGGGTATTGGTTGGGTGAGTTTTACCCCCCTTGTGGGAATCTACATCAGGTATACTGGAATACTACACTGGTAAAGGCAAATAGGTACTGGTAATCCTCATGTAGGGGCACAGAGAGGAAAACATTTGCCAAAAGGGAAGAGTTCTACAATGAAAGGCACTAACTCTATTTGGGGTGGGGGCTGGGGCTTTCAGAAGAGGGGGACTATTCTTGCTGATATCCTTGTCCATTACCACCCCCCCTTGTCCCGCCCTGTTGGGGCCGTCTCCGTTTCCTAGAGTGTGGGAAGTCACTTCAGTAATTTCTCTTTGTATTCTTATCACAAGCAAATTCCTTTAAGTCTTTTAGATTGTCAGCTCTGTCTCCCCCACTCAACACTTCTGTGTGCTTCAAGGCCACTTCTCAAAGACACAGATAAGGCAAAGCCCAGCTGCACAGCTGCCCACAGATCTGACCCCGATTAACTCTTTCAACTCTTTCTAGAAATTTTTCTTCAATTGTCAAGATCAAATAAGTTTTAAAATAAAAAAATAAACAGCGTTGCACACTCAAGACCCTTAGCAAATGTTTGAAATTGGTGAAAATATTCACCTGCCGGCATTTTATCTCAAACATCCGCCAGGATGCCTCAAGGGTGAAGCTGCTATCCTACAACCAGCCTACAGTGTAGAGTTATAGGCAATTAACTTTCAGGGACTTGAAAAGAATATACTGTCTTAAGATGGCCGCCACTGAAAAATGGTAAGGCGTGTCATCTTCTCTAACCACCAGATACGGGGGTGGAGTCTAAGAGGGTGCTGGTCTGCATTCCAAAAGAAAATATAATTAAATCTCTTTTTCTCAAATTCTTTCCACATTAAAAACTTTGAAATGTCCCTATCCCCTGTCTCTTTCTTCAATGGGCACTCTCTAGGATTTCTGTCACTCTGTCCTGGTCCATCCGTAGTCACTGGTCTAAGTCTCCAGTAATCAACCCCATCCACTTTCCTTTGTCATTAACTCTCTACTTACATCAAAACAACCTTCTGCCTGGGTGTGCCACTTTTTGTCTTTGAGCCAGCCACCATTGTCATCAAGTGCTGTCTCCTACCTTTGCACACTCAGGGGATCATCTAACATACCCAAAAACTTCAATACCTCATAACTTCCTTTTACCCACTCTTTACCTTTCCTGTGTGACACTATGTCAGTTGCCTTTTTAGGTCTGCAGTGTCCAGCTACAGTCTTACTTTGCTCACTACCCATTTTGTGGAATCTGTGGAAGACCTGATTTTGTTCAAGGGCTATAGATATCCTCCGTACATACAGCTCCAGACTACCCCGCTAACTATCAGTAAGTACAAATGAGAGACCTTCACACAATATTTCAGAAATCAAGGAGATACCGCTCAACTGTAAAATTCCCGTCAGTGTCCCTCTTGTCTCTACTGTCCTTAATGCATCGCGGGGCCGATCCCAATCCCGAAGGAAAGATACCTAAATTTGGCCAGAATTTGTCTCTGCAAACTTCCAGATTCTATCCGCGCTTACATGAACAAAAATCTCAACACCATCACAAACTTTCTGAACTACATCAACAATTCACAAGAGGGCACTGCGGACCTTTTTCTACAACATACATAGTCACGTCCAGTCACTGTCAATCACCTTACAAGAGATCCTTTGCCACAATTAAAGTGAACATACTATTAAATATGGACATGTAAGGCAAAGTACATATCATCACACAAGGAGATGACCTTACCCAGTCCCTTTCAGCCAGTGAAACAGAACTACAGTCAAGGTAGACAAAAATAGACTTGACTTACCCCGACGAGCGCTCATTGTCAGTTCTGGTCACTGGCCGTCTGGACTCTTGCAGATGTCCATAAAAGTATGGCCACCCAAGGGACGCCAATTCTTATAGATTTTTATCTGGGGCTCAAACCCCTAATCATTGTAAGGTGACTTTCAAATTAAATGAGTCTGTGTCCAGCGCTGGAATTTGACTAACTTGAAAGAAAAGACAAAACCTGTCCTTGCAGGAAGTTAGCAAACAACAAGACTGCTAAGTTTATTGAGGGACCGACATTTATAGAAAACCATAAAGCACTTTACATAAGGCGTGTAATTAGGAAAGCAGCAACTATAATTGGGTGTTCTCACCCAGGAAATGTAACACTATTGGATGTAAGCACACAAAGGAATGTAGAACCATTGGCTGTCTTCACATAAACCAAATGTCCAGATGTTCACCTGGATACCTTCCACTAGGTGGTGCTAGTGAGCACTAAGTCTTTGTGTGCTGAGGGGCACACCCAAACTTTAGTTTTTATTACACAAAGTTATGTGAAATAAAAGTCTTTAAAATGTCTGACAATATGTAAAACGGCGTCTGAGTCCAGTGTGATATCTTTAACAACTTCCTTCCTGCCAAGAAAGGCAGAATAAGAGAGAGGCAGAGAACCACTAAAGTAACCAAAACACCCATACATGGAAAAGCGGTGCGTTGTCCGACGAGGATTCGGGTCTGCCGGCATTCACTAAAGTCGTGTGCCCGATATCCAGCAGGTGCCGCTGCTGCGTAGAGGTCCTTCCGGAGTTCACCTTCTTCTTCCTGGTGCATGTAAGTGCTTGATCTTGCGACACAAATCGCTTTTTCAATTCCCCGTTTTTTCCGAATACGTTGGGTTGTCCGACGGCCACACCCCCCCCCCCCCCTCCCGATTTCTGTCGAGTGAAAGCCGGTGCCGATGTGCCACACTTAGAGATGAGCGAACATACTCGTCCGAGCTTGATGCTCGATCGAGCATTAGCGTACTCGAAACTGCTCGTTGCTCGGACGAATACTTCGTCCGCTCGAGAAAATGGCAGCTCCCGCCGTTTTGCTTTTTGGCGGCCAGAAACAGAGCCAATCACAAGCCAGGAGACTCTGCACTCCACCCAGCATGACGTGGTACCCTTACACGTCGATAGCAGTGGTTGGCTGGCCAGATCAGGTGACCCTGGGATAGACTAGCCGCTGCCCGCGCTGCTCGGATCATTCTGTGTCTGGATGCCGCTAGGGAGAGAGCTGCTGCTGGTCAGGGAAAGCGTTAGGGTGTTCTATTAGCTTACTGTTAGGCAGGAGTGATTCTACAAGAACCCAACAGCCCTTTTTAGGGCTACAATAACTTTATACTTTTTTTTTTTTATTTGCTTGTGGCTGGGCTTGCTGGCACTAGTAGTGCAGCTAGTACCATATTGTGAGGAATTTGCAGGGGGACTTGCTACCGTTGTGTTTAGCGCTTAGTGACACACATATCCACCTCAAACACCAAAGTGGGAAAATTTATTAGGGGTTGGATTTCAATTAGGCACAGTCTGCCATTTACTTTTTATTTTACGTTTATTTTTTCATAACTCAGCGTCATCTCATCTGGCATAGCAGTGTGCTTTCATACTTGGCTAGAAAATAGCCATAGCAATAGGATAGCATCGTTTGGTTTTAAAAACTAAAAAACACAAAAAAAAACTAAAAAACACAAAAAAACACAAAAAAAAGTAAAAAAAAATTAAAGTTATAACTTTCATTTTCAAAATGTTTAACCCGAGGGCTAGGGGTAGAGGACGAGGGCGGGGACGTGGGCGTCCAACTACTGCAGGGGTCAGAGGCCGTGGTCCTGGGCGGGGTGAGACACCACCTGCTTATGAGGGAGCAGGGGAACGCCACAGAGCTACACTCCCTAGGTTCATGTCTGAAGTTACTGGGACTCCTGGTAGAGCACTGTTGAGGCCAGAACAGTGCGAACAGGTGATGTCGTGGATTGCCGACAATGCTTCGAGCAATTTGTCCACCAGTCAGTCTTCCACGCAGTCCACCCATGTCACCGAAATCGGCACTCCTCCAGCTCCTGCACCTCAGCCTCCTCCCCCCAAGTCTGCCCCCTCCCATGAAAATTTGGCATTTGAACCGGCATACTCTGAGGAACTTTTTTCTGGACCCTTCCTACAGTCACAAACCACTTGTCTGGTTGCTGCTGAGCAATTTTCCGATGCCCAGGTTTTCCACCAGTCGCAGTCTGTGGGTGATAATGACCTTCTTGACGTAGTGGAAGAAGTGTGTAAAGAGGTGTCCGACGATGAGGAGACACGGTTGTCAGACAGTGGGGAAGTTGTTGTCAGGGCAGGAAGTCCAAGGGGGGAGCAGACTGAGGGATCGGAGGATGATGAGGTGACAGACCCAAGCTGGGTTGATAGGCCGGGTGAACACAGTGCTTCTGAGACGGAGGAGAGTCCTCGACCAGAACAGGTTGGAAGAGGCAGTGGTGGGGCCAGACGGAGAGGCAGGGCCAGAGCAGGTGCATCAGCGCCAAATGTGTCACGTAGTGAAGCTCCCGTGGCGAGGGCTCCCGCGGCGAGGGCTAGATTTTCAGAAGTCTGGAGGTTCTTTAAGGAAACACCGGATGACTGACGGACTGTGGTGTGCAACCTTTGCCAAATCAGCCGGGTTTCCACCACTACTAGCTTAACTACCACCAGTATGCGCAGGCATATGAATGCTAAACACCCCACTCAGTGGCACCAAGCCCGTTCACCTCTGGCCGTGCACACCACTGCTCCTTCCCCTGTGTCAGCTGATAGTCAGCCCCCTGCCCAGGACCCTGCCACAAAAACCCCATCGTCGCCTCCACGATCCTCCACAGCATCCACCAGCGTTCAGCTCTCCATACCCCAGACGCTGGAGCGGAAACGTAAATATAGTGCAACCCACCCGCACGCCCAAGCCCTTAATGTCCACATCTCCAGATTGCTTAGCCTGGAGATGCTGCCCTAAAGGCTAGTGGAGACCGAGGCCTTTCTCAACCTTATGGCGGCGGCCGCCCCTCGGTATTCGGTCCCCAGCCGCCACTACTTTTCCCGATGTGCCGTCCCAGCCCTGCACCAGCACGTGTCAGACAACATCATCCGTGCCCTGACCAACGCCGTTTCTGACAAGGTCCACCTGACCACGGACACGTGGACGAGTGCTGCCGGGCAGGGCCACTATATATCTCTGACGGCACATTGGGTTAACTTGGTGGAGGCTGGGACCGAGTCTGACCCTGCGGCTGGTCATATACTGCCGACGCCGAGGATTGCGGGGCCTACCTCGGTCCAGGTCTTTCAGGCCTACTATGCCTCCTCCTCCTCCCACCCCTCCTCCACCTCCTCCTCCGAACTACCATCCGTGGGCATGGCGCCATTAGTCGCTAGCTCTAGGCACAGCAGCAGTGCCGTCGCTAAGCGACAGCAGGCGGTGCTCAAACTGCTGATAGTTCAGCGTTTCCTCAAGACATACCCCAATCTGTCTGATTTGCTCACGACGGTGCGCCGCATCTGTGCGCATTTCAGGAAGTCCAGCACAGATGCTGCCACTCTCAGGGCAGCGCAGCGCCGCCTCCAACTGCCCACTCACCGACTGTTGTGCGACGTGCCCACGAGGTGGAATTCAACACTGACCATGTTATCCAGAGTTTACCAGCAGCGCATAGCGATTGTAGACTGCCAGATGTCAACTTCCACCAGAACTGGTAGTCAGGTCAGTCAGCTTCCTCAAGTCTACAATGAGGAGTGGACGTGGATGTCTGATATCTGTCAGGTGCTGAGTAACTTTGAGGAGTCAACACAGATGGTCAGTGGCGATGCCGCCATCATCAGCCTCACCATCCCGCTGCTTGGCCTGTTGAAAAACTCTCTGATCAGCATGAAGTCGGAAGCTTTGCGCTCATCACAAGAGACGGGGGAAGAAGATTCCCTTGTTGATAGCCAAAGCACCCTTAGGTCTGTTTCTCAACGCATATCGGAGGAGGTGGAGGAGGATGAGGAGGAAGAGGAGGAGAATGTTGGCGAGACACAAGAGGGGACCATTGTTGAGTCCTTCACTGTTCAGCGTGTATGGGCAGAAGAAGAGGAGTTGGAGGAGTTGGAGGAGGAGGAAATGGACAGTCAGGCCAGTGAGGGGAGTGAATTCTTACGCGTTGGTACTCTGGCGCATATGGCAGATTTCATGCTAGGCTGCCTATCCCGTGACCCTCGCGTTCAAAGAATTTATTCCAGCACCGATTACTGGGTGTTCACTCTCCTGGACCCACGGTACAAGCAAAATCTTTCCACTCTCATCCCTGGAGAGGAAAGGAGTGTGAGAATGCATGAATACCAGCAGGCCCTGGTGCACAAGCTGAAACACTATTTCCCTTCTGACAGCGCTAGCGGCAGAGGGCGTAGTTCTGCGGGACAAGTAGCGAGGGAGAGTAGGCGAGCAGGCAGCTTGTCCAGCACTGGCAAGGGTACGCTTTACAAGGCTTTTGCCAGCTTTATGTTACCCCAGCAAGACACTGTCACCTGTCCCCAGTCTCGGCAGAGTAGGGCTGATCTTTACAGAAAGATGGTGAGGGAGTACGTAGCTGACCATACCATCGTCCTAAATGATCACAAAGCTCCCTACAACTACTGGGTTTCAAAGCTGGACATGTGGCACGAACTGGCGCTGTACGCCTTGGAGGTTCTTGCCTGCCCTGCCGCTAGCGTCTTGTCCGAGCAGGTTTTCAGTGCAGCTGGTGGCATCATCACCGATAAGCGTACACGCCTGTCGACTGACAGCGCTGACAGGCTGACGCTTATTAAGATGAATAAAGCCTGGATTTCTCATAATTTCCAATCTCCACCAGGTGAAGGAAGCTCAACCTGAATAATTTATCCACTCCTCCTCCTCCTCATTTTCCTCCTTCTCCTCCTCTTTGTACAGTAAAGCAGAGGAAACTGGCTATTTTTTGACAGGGCCCACTGGCTCTAGGTATAGTACTTTATGCATTTAATTTTTCTGGAGGGCCACCGACCCGGTCCTCTGTTTTAAACAATTTTTGGGACTGCCACATACAGGCACTCAATCTATTGAATTTTTCTGGAGGGCCACCTACCTGCTCCTCTGGTTTGAAAACTTTTTTGGACTGCCACATACAGGCACTCAATCTATTCCATATTTCTGGAGGGCCACCTACCTGCTCCTCTGGTTTGAAAACTTTTTTGGACTGCCACATACAGGCACTCAATCTATTCCATTTTTTCTGGAGGGCCACCTACCTGCTCCTCTGGTTTGAAAACTTTTTTGGACTGCCACATACAGGCACTCAATCTATTCCATTTTTCTGGAGGGCCACCTACCTGCTCCTCTGGTTTGAAAACTTTTTTGGACTGCCACATACAGGCACTCAATCTATTCCATTTTTCTGGAGGGCCACCTACCTGCTCCTCTGGTTTGAAAACTTTTTTGGACTGCCACATACAGGCACTCAATCTATTCCAT
Source organism: Engystomops pustulosus (assembly GCF_040894005.1). Classification (NCBI taxonomy): domain Eukaryota; kingdom Metazoa; phylum Chordata; class Amphibia; order Anura; family Leptodactylidae; genus Engystomops; species Engystomops pustulosus. The sequence goes on along the minus strand of NC_092419.1, from coordinate 15,269,651 downwards.
TTTTCTGGAGGGCCACCTACCTGCTCCTCTGGTTTGAAAAGTTTTTTGGACTGCCACATACAGGCACTCAATCTATTCCATTTTTCTGGAGGGCCACCTACCTGCTCCTCTGGTTTGAAAAGTTTTTTGGACTGCCACATACAGGCACTCAATCTATTTCACATTTCTGGAGGGCCACCTACCTGCTCCTCTGGTTTGAAAACTTTTTTGGACTGCCACATACAGGCACTATCCAAATTGAATTGTCTCCATAGCAGCCTCCACACGTTGTCTCCATTGCTACCTCCAAAAGTCGTCCATATAGCTGCCTCCATACATCGTCCCTTTATCAAACGAGGTGTGTCAGGCCGAAATTTGGGTTGTTTTCATGGATTCCACATCAAAGTTGTTAACTTTGTCGCCACCCTGCTGTGTTATCCACAAAATATACTGGCAAACTTTTACCATTTACGGATATTATTTCAGCGCTTCTTGCGCATCTGTTTACATTCCCCTCACCCGCCATATCCCAAACTTATAAGAACGCTACTACACTTAACTTGGTGCAGGCTGGGACCCAGTCTGACCCTGGGGCTGGTCATATACTGCCGACGCAGAGGATTGCGGGGCCTACCTCGGTCCAGGTCTCAAAGGCCTACTATACCTCCTCCCACCCCTCCTCCACCTCCTCCTCCTCCGAATAACCATCCGTGGGCATGGCGCCATCAGTCGGTAGCTCTAGGCACAGCAGCAGTGCCGTCGCTAAGCGACAGCAGGCGGTGCTCAAACTGCTGAGCCTAGGTGATAAAAGGCACACCGCCCAAGAGCTATTACAGGGCATTCCACATCAAACTTGTTAACTTTGTCGCCACCCTGCTGTGTAAGCCACAAAATATACTGGAAAACTTTTTTCATTTACGGATATTATTTCAGCGCTTCTTGCGCAGATGTTTACATTCCCCTCACCCGCCATATCCCAAACTTATAAGAACGCTACTACACTTGATCTTATCCGAAAGGTTCTTAGAAGTGCTGTTTGGGGAGTAGCCTAGAGACAGGGGCTTGGATTGGCGAAAGCTCGCCTGGCAGCGGAGCGCCAGCTCCATCCCAAGATCCAACTAACATAGTTTTAACTGCAGCACCTTTAATCTACTACTAGTTCACTGCCTCCATACATGGCCGCCTTATCAAACGTGCTGTGTCAGGCAGAATTTTGGGTTGTTTTCATGGCTTCCATGTTAACTTTGTCGCCACCCTGCTGTGTAATCCACAAAATATACTGGCAAACTTTTATCATGTACCAATATTATTTGAGCGCTTCTTGCTCACCTCCTTTGGTTCCTCTCTGCCACCCATTGGTTTGAAGCCTGAGTCCATTTAGGGTATGTCGCCATGCCACTCTCTAGCCTGCCGCTGCTGCCGCTGCCTCTGCATGCCGTCCCCTATAGTGTCAGGGTCAATTATTGGATGTTTTAGATGCTATCTAGCTTCATTCTGTCACTCTGTCATGGCCATGCTGTTGCCCATAATTTTGGCATAATGGTGCATTTAAGCAGCCTCAGAGGTATCCATGCATGCTGCCCCTGCTGTTTCCTGTCCATTTCCGTGGTGTTTCCATCCTTTTCTGAGGTTCCCAGGTGTTTGGCCAAGCTTCCCTGTGCAGAGCCTTGGTCCCCTTGAAAAATGCTCGAGTCTCCCATTGACTTCAATGGGGCTCGTTATTCGAGACGAGCACTCGAGCATCGGGAAAAGTTTGTCTCGAATAACGAGTACCCGAGCATTTTAGTGCTCGCTCATCTCTAATCGTCTCCTATCTGAACTCGGTGGTATAGTGACAGTAGATGGAGGAGGAAGGAGTGTGTACTATGTATTCTAGGACTGGCCAGATCCTGCAGGCCTGGGATGCGGTCTGCTGCCTCCAGTCTGATGTTGCCCCTTGATGACTGCATAGTTAAACATAATAAACATGTACTTACCTCCTCCGGTGCTGCCGATGTCCCACGCCGCGGCCCGTCTTCTCCGTGCGCCGGTTTCATTACACAGGCTCCCATGCGCACCATCTCCCAGGACTTACAACGCTGAGAGATAGGGACGGATGGGAGGAGCCGTCCACAACGCGGACCGGAAGCTCCCTGTGCGCGGCTTCCGTGCCCCTGTTTGTTTACAGGGGCACGGATCGAAGTGACCGCGGCGCGGGACATCGGTGGCGCCGGAGGAGGTAAGTCCATGTTTATTATGTTTAACTATCCCTCCCCAGCCCGGCGATAAAAAGATTTTTAAACCCGGATAACCCCTTTAAGCCCCTCATGTGTCAGTAGCTGCAGCCAGCAATCTGCTCAGCAAGGCCAGTGAGTTGATCCTAGACCCTAGATCAGTGGTGGCGAACCTATGGCACGGGTGCCAGAGGTGGCACTCAGAGCCATTTCTGTGGGCACTCAGGCCATCAGCCCAGGACAGAGTTCACCAAATAGGATCAAATCCACCAAATCTTCTTGCAGTCCCAGGCAACTTAAGAAATACTGTTCTCAGCGCTATTTTACAGCGACACTTGATTGGCTGTCTGGAACTGCAGGAAAAGTGAGAACTGTTGAAAGAGCTGCAATATCTTTGCAGGTCCTCCTGCTGGACCAACCATTCTTCCTCTACAGAGAGGAAAGGCCAATGCAGTTGAAATATGTTGAAGAACAGGTAGCAATAAGTTTATAATTAAAATTCCATGTTGGCACTTCACAGTAAATCATGGAATTTGTCTGTAGTTTGGGCACTCGGTCTCATAAAGGTTCGCCATCAGTGCCCTAGATCACTCAGTTACAGTGCAAACCCCACATACCTTGCACAGTGTCCTGACCCAAGTACAGCCCAAGCATCTGAGCAAAGGCCAGACAGCTCAGACTCCAGTGTGCACTCCCAGAGCGTCACACCGACAAGGTGAAGAGCCCTGAATCCTACCGTTCTGTCCATAGCCTTCCAGGATTCGGGGGGGGGGAGAAGGGTGATTGACCCAGATGTTGAGTTTTTCTCGTAGATGGCTCCAGGTACTGGATATACAGTGGTCAGCAGAACCACTCCCTCCACACAGGTCAGCGCAGGAGGTGAAGTGACAGCACTCATGGAAGCGCTACAGCTGGCGGAAGGTATAAGGGCAAACATCTATACTCAAGGTATAGGTCTGGGGTCTAAACATGACTATGAACCCATATGGAAGGCTAGAGATTTCCTCACCTCTGCAGGGACCCCCTTTGGCACGCTGATTATAGAGCTCATGGATGCTCGCTTACTTCCACAAGAGGTGGGGATAGTAAAAGTAAAAGCACACACAATTTGGTAGTCTCAGCAGTGAGTTCTGAGTTGGAAAGTTTGATCCAAAGGTGTTCCAGTCCCTGGTGGCCCGAGTGTCATCAGAAGAGAAGGAAGTGTGGAGGAAAGCTGGAGCCCAGATGCCGATGGGACCTGGACGCTGGGAGAGAGTGTGTGAAGAATCTTCACACATAGGGGGTCATTTACTAAGGGCCCGATTCGCGTTTTCCTGACGTGTTACCCGAACATTTTCGATTTGCCCCGATTTACCCTGTATTGCCCCGCGTGCACACGACGGGGGCCGAACAAAAACCCGACGGATTTGGAGAAACCGCCACATTTTTTTAAAAAAGTGTCGCTGGACACGCGCTTACCTTCACCCACGATAGGACGGTGAACTTCAGCGCATTCCGATGAACTTCAGCGCAGCAGCGACACCTGGTGGACGTCGGAGGAACTACTTTAGTGAATCCCGGCCGGACCCGAATCCAGTGCAGAGAACGCGCCGCGGGATCGCGAATGGACCGGGTAAGTAAATCTGCCCCATTATTGCTATACATTGTGCAGCATAACTTGTTTACTATCTTATTTACTATCGCTCGAGCACTATTACTGGAGCGATGTGGCCGGAAGAACAACCCCGGCGCACATCGCTCCAGGAACTAGGCTACGCGGCCGCGGACCCTTTCCTTCCCGGACGCGGCAAGAAGATAGAAGCTGCGGAGCCAGAGGTGAGTATAAGTTTTTTTTTTTTTTAAATCAAACAGCAGTGAAAACATGGTGGGGGCTTATTGTATAAAAGCATTCATTAGGGGTGAGGGGTGGTCTGCGGGAAGAACATGAAATCATTTATTGTGGTGGGCAGCATATCATATAATATATAATTCATTGTGTGGGGGGGCAGCATATCATATACCCTGTTTCCCCGAAAATAAGACAGTGTCTTATATTTATTTTTGCCCCTATAGATGCACTAGGTCTAATTTTCAGGGGATTCTTATTTTTCCATGAAAAAGAATTTACATTTACTGGTGAACAAAAAATTAACTTCTCAAACATCCTTAAAACTCTCCAAACTCTGAACTATTGGAATATTTGGCCACAATCTCTCATGTGCACTTTCCTTAAATGACCACTTCATGTCCGTGTAGCTTCTTGTAGCGCATTTGCTCTGCAACAGCCACTGATTTTATTCCGCAAATTCTTCATCCGTGTCACAACCTATTGCAGCATGTAAAAGATCTACTAATACTAATATATGGCTTGGGGTGAGACATAGCAATGACTGCCACTAGGTCTTATTTTCAGGGGAGGCCATATATTTCTAAGATTGAACAAAATTGTACTAGGTCTTATTTACGGGGGATGTCCTATTTTAGGGGAAACAGGGTAATATATAATTCATTGTGTGGGGGGGCAGCATATCATATAATATATAATTCATTGTGTGGGGGGGGGCAGCATATCATATAATATATAATTCATTGTGTGGGGGGCAGCATATCATATAATTCATTGTGTGGGGGGGGCAGCATATCATATAATTCATTGTGGGGGGGGGGGCAGCATATCATATAATTCATTGTGTGGGGAGCAGCATATCATATAATTCATTGTGTGGGGGGGCAGCATATCATATAATTCATTGTGTGGGGGGGGCAGCATATCATATAATTCATTGTGTGGGGGGGCAGCATATCATATAATTCATTGTGTGGGGGGGCAGCATATCATATAATTCATTGTGTGGGGGGGGCAGCATATCATATAATTTATTGTGTGGGGGGGCAGCATATCATATAATTCATTGTGTGGGGGGGCAGCATATCATATAATTCATTGTGTGGGGGGGGCAGCATATCATATAATTCATTGTGTGGGGGGGCAGCATATCATATAATTTATTGTGTGGGGGGGGGCAGCATATCATATAATTCATTGTGTGGGGGGGCAGCATATCATATAATTTATTGTGTGGGGGGGGGCAGCATATCATATAATTCATTGTGTGGGGGGGCAGCATATCATATAATTCATTGCGTGGGGGGGGCAGCATATCATATAATTCATTGTGTGGGGGGGGCAGCATATCATATAATTCATTGTGTGGGGGGGCAGCATATCATATAATTCATTGTGTGGGGGGGGCAGCATATCATATAATTCATTGTGTGGGGGGGGCAGCATATCATATAATTCATTGTGTGGGGGGGGCAGCATATCATATAATTCATTGTGTGGGGGGGCAGCATATCATATAATTCATTGTGTGGGGGGGCAGCATATCATATAATTCATTGTGGGGGGGGGCAGCATATCATTAAATTCATTGTGGGGGGGGCAGCATATCATATAATTCATTGTGTGGGGGGGCAGCATATCATATAATTCATTGTGTGGGGGGGGCAGCATATCATATAATTCATTGCGTGGGGGGGGCAGCATATCATATAATTCATTGTGTGGGGGGGGCAGCATATCATATAATTCATTGTGTGGGGGGGGCAGCATATCATATAATTCATTGTGTGGGGGGGGCAGCATATCATATAATTCATTGTGTGGGGGGGCAGCATATCATATAATTCATTGTGTGGGGGGGCAGCATATCATATAATTCATTGTGTGGGGGGCAGCATATCATATAATTCATTGTGTGGGGGGCAGCATATCATATAATTCATTGTGGGGGGGCAGCATATTATATAATTCATTGTGTGGGGGGGGCAGCATATCATGTAATTCATTGTGTGGGGGGGCAGCATATCATATAATTCATTGTGTGGGGGGCAGCATATCATATAATTCATTGTGTGGGGGGGCAGCATATCATATAATTCATCATGGGGGGCAGCATATCATATAATTCATTGTGGGGGGGGGCAGCATATTATATAATTCATTGTGTGGGGGGGCAGCATATCATATAATTCATTGTGGGGGGGGGGCAGCATATTATATAATTCATTGTGTGGGGGGGGCAGCATATCATATAATTCATCATGGGGGGGCAGCATATCATATAATTCATTGTGGGGGTGGCAGCATATCATATAATTCATTGTGTGGGGGGGCAGCATATCATATAATTCATTGTGTGGGGGGGCAGCATATCATATAATTCATTGTGTGGGGGGGCAGCATATCATATAATTCATTGTGTGGGGGGGCAGCATATCATATAATTCATTGTGTGGGGGGGCAGCATATCATATAATTCATTGTGTGGGGGGGGCAGCATATTATATAATTCATTGTGTGGGGGGGGCAGCATATCATATAATTCATTGTGTGGGGGGGCAGCATATCATATAATTCATTGTGTGGGGGAGCAGCATATCATATAATTCATCGTGGGGGGGCAGCATATCATATAATTCATTGTGTGGGGGGGGGCAGCATATCATATAATTCATTGTGTGGGGGGGCAGCATATCATATAATTCATCATAGGGGGGCAGCATATCATATAATTCATTGTGTGGGGGGGCAGCATATCATATAATTCATTGTGTGGGGGGGCAGCATATCATATAATTCATTGTGTGGGGGAGCAGCATATCATATAATTCATTGTGTGGGGGGGGGCAGCATATCATATAATTCATTGTGTGGGGGGGGCAGCATATTATATAATTCATTGTGTGGGGGGCAGCATATCATATAATTCATTGTGTGGGGGAGCAGCATATCATATAATTCATTGTGTGGGGGAGCAGCATATCATATAATTCATTGTGTGGGGGGGCAGCATATCATATAATTCATTGTGTGGGGGGGCAGCATATCATATAATTCATTGTGTGGGGGGGCAGCATATCATATAATTCATTGTGTGGGGGGGCAGCATATCATATAATTCATTGTGTGGGGGGGCAGCATATCATATAATTCATTGTGTGGGGGGGGGCAGCATATCATATAATTCATTGTGTGGGGGGGGGGGCAGCATATCATATAATTCATTGTGTGGGGGGGCAGCATATCATATAATTCATTGTGTGGGGGGGGGGCAGCATATCATATAATTCATTGTGTGGGGGGGCAGCATATCATATAATTCATTGTGTGGGGGGGGCAGCATATCATATAATTCATTGTGTGTGGGGGGGCAGCATATCATATAATTCATTGTGTGGGGGGGCAGCATATAATATGATTCATCGTGGGGGGGCAGCATATCATATAATTCATTGTGTGGGGGGGCAGCATATCATATAATTCATTGTGTGGGGGGGCAGCATATAATATGATTCATCGTGGGGGGGCAGCATATCATATAATTCATTGTGTGGGGGGGCAGCATATCATATAATTCATTGTGTGGGGGGGCAGCATATCATATAATTCATTGTGTGGGGGGGCAGCATATCATATAATTCATTGTGTGTGGGGGGGCAGCATATCATATAATTCATTGTGTGGGGGGGCAGCATATCATATAATTCATTGTGTGTGGGGGGCAGCATATCATATAATTCATTGTGTGGGGGGGCAGCATATCATATAATTCATTGTGTGGGGGGGCAGCATATCATATAATTCATTGTGTGGGGGGGCAGCATATCATATAATTCATTGTGTGGGGGGCAGCATATCATATAATTCATTGTGTGTGGGGGGGCAGCATATCATATAATTCATTGTGTGGGGGGGCAGCATATCATATAATTCATTGTGTGGGGGGGGCAGCATATCATATAATTCATTGTGTGGGGGGCAGCATATCATATAATTCATTGTGTGGGGGGGGCAGCATATTATATAATTCATTGTGTGGTGGGGGGCAGCATATCATATAATTCATTGTGTGGGGGGGCAGCATATTATATAATTCATTGTGTGGGGGGGGGCAGCATATCATATAATTCATTGTGTGGGGGGGGGCAGCATATCATATAATTCATTGTGTGGGGGGGCAGCATATCATATAATTCATTGTGTGGGGGGGCAGCATATCATATAATTCATTGTGTGGGGGGGCAGCATATCATATAATTCATTGTGTGTGGGGGGGGGCAGCATATCATATAATTCATTGTGGGGGGGCAGCATATCATATAATTCATTGTGTGGGGGGGCAGCATATCATATAATTCATTGTGTGGGGGGGCAGCATATCATATAATTCATTGTGTGGGGGGGGCAGCATATCATATAATTCATTGTGGGGGGGCAGCATATCATATAATTCATTGTGTGGGGGGGCAGCATATCATATTATTCAGTGTGGGGGGGCAGCATATCATATAATTCATTGTGTGGGGGGCAGCATATCATATAATTCATTGTGTGGGGGGGCAGCATATCATATAACTCATTGTGTGGGGGGGGCAGCATATCATATAATTCATTGTGTGGGGGGGGCAGCATATCATATAATTCATTGTGTGGGGGGGCAGCATATCATATAATTCATTGTGTGGGGGGGCAGCATATCATATAATTCATTGTGGGGGGGCAGCATATCATATAATTCATTGTGGGGGGGCAGCATATCATATAATTCATTGTGTGGGGGGCAACATATCATATAATTCATTGTGTGGGGGGGGCAGCATATCATATAATTCATTGTGGGGGGGCAGCATATCATATAATTCATTGTGTGGGGGGGGCAGCATATCATATAATTCATTGTGTGGGGGGCAACATATCATATAATTCATTGTGTGGGGGGGCAGCATATCATATAATTCATTGTGTGGGGGGGCAGCATATCATATAATTCATTGTGGGGGGAAGCATATCATATAACTCATTGTGTGGGGGCAGCATATCATATAATTCATTGTGTGGGGGGCAGCATATCATATAATTCATTGTGTGGGGGGGGGGTAGCATATCATATAATTCATTGTGGGGGGGGCAGCATATCATATAATTCATTGTGTGGGGGGCAGCATATCATATAATTCATTGTGTGGGGGGCAGCATATCATATAATTCATTGTGTGGGGGGGCAGCATATCATATAATTCATTGTGTGGGGGGCAGCATATCATATAATTCATTGTGTGGGGGGCAGCATATCATATAATTCATTGTGTGGGGGGGGGGTAGCATATCATATAATTCATTGTGGGGGGCAGCATATCATATAATTCATTGTGGGGGGGCAGCATATCATATAATTCATTGTGTGGGGGGCAGCATATCATATAACTCATTGTGTGGGGGGGGCAGCATATCATATAATTCATTGTGTGGGGGGGGCAGCATATCATATAATTCATTGTGTGGGGGGGCAGCATATCATATAATTTATTGTGTGGGGGGGCATCATATCATATAATTCATTGTGTGGGGGGGGCAGCATATCATATAACTCATTGTGGGGGGGGGGCAGCATATCATATAATTCATTGTGTGGGGGGGCAGCATATCATATAATTTATTGTGTGGGGGGGCAGCATATCATATAATTCATTGTGGGGGGGCAGCATATCATATAATTCATTGTGTGGGGGGGCAGCATATCATATAACTCATTGTGTGGGGGGGGGCAGCATATCATATAATTCATTGTGTGGGGGGGCAGCATATCATATAATTCATTGTGGGGGGGCAGCATATCATATAATTCATTGTGTGGGGGGGCAGCATATCATATAATTCATTGTGTGGGGGGCAGCATATCATATAATTCATTGTGTGGGGGGGGGCAGCATATCATATAATTCATTGTGTGGGGGGGCAGCATATCATATAATTCATTGTGTGGGGGGGGCAGCATATCATATAATTCATTGTGTGGGGGGGCAGCATATCATATAATTCATTGTGTGGGGGGGCAGCATATCATATAATTCATTGTGTGGGGGGGCAGCATATCATATAATTCATTGTGTGGGGGGGCAGCATATCATATAATTCATTGTGTGGGGGGGCAGCATATCATATAATTCATTGTGTGGGGGGGGCAGCATATCATATAATTCATTGTGTGGGGGGGCAGCATATCATATAATTCATTGTGTGGGGGGGCAGCATATCATATAATTCATTGTGTGGGGGGGCAGCATATCATATAATTCATTGTGTGGGGGGGCAGCATATCATATAATTCATTGTGGGGGGGCAGCATATCATATAATTCATTGTGTGGGGGGGCAGCATATCATATAACTCATTGTGTGGGGGGGCAGCATATCATATAATTCATTGTGTGGGGGGGCAGCATATCATATAATTCATTGTGTGGGGGGCAGCATATCATATAATTCATTGTGTGGGGGGCAGCATATCATATAATTCATTGTGTGGGGGGGGCAGCATATCATATAATTCATTGTGTGGGGGGGCAGCATATCATATAATTCATTGTGTGGGGGGGCAGCATATCATATAATTCATTGTGTGGGGGGGCAGCATATTATATAATTCATTGTGTGGGGGGGCAGCATATCATATAATTCATTGTGTGGGGGGGGGGGCAGCATATCATATAATTCATTGTGGGGGGGGCAGCATATCATATAATTCATTGTGTGGGGGGGGCAGCATATCATATAATTCATTGTGTGGGGGGGCAGCATATCATATAATTCATTGTGTGGGGGGGGGCAGCATATCATATAATTCATTGTGTGGGGGGGGTAGCATATCATATAATTCATTGTGTGGGGGGCAGCATATCATATAATTCATTGTGTGGGGGGGCAGCATATCATATAATTCATTGTGTGGGGGGGGCAGCATATCATATAATTCATTGTGTGGGGGGGGCAGCATATCATATAATTCATTGTGTGGGGGGGGCAGCATATCATATAATTCATTGTGTGGGGGGGCAGCATATCATATAATTCATTGTGTGGGGGGGCAGCATATCATATAATTCATTGTGTGGGGGGGGGCAGCATATCATATAATTCATTGTGTGGGGGGGCAGCATATCATATAATTCATTGTGTGGGGGGGGCAGCATATCATATAATTCATTGTGTGGGGGGGCAGCATATCATATAATTCATTGTGTGGGGGGGCAGCATATCATATAATTCATTGTGTGGGGGGGCAGCATATCATATAATTCATTGTGTGGGGGGGGGCAGCATATCATATAATTCATTGTGTGGGGGCAGCATATCATATAATTCATTGTGTGGGGGGGCAGCATATCATATAATTCATTGTGTGGGGGGGCAGCATATCATATAATTCATTGTGTGGGGGGGCAGCATATCATATAATTCATTGTGTGGGGGGGCAGCATATCATATAATTCATTGTGGGGGGGCAGCATATCATATAATTCATTGTGTGGGGGGGCAGCATATCATATAATTCATTGTGTGGGGGGGCAGCATATCATATAATTCATTGTGTGGGGGGGCAGCATATCATATAATTCATTGTGTGGGGGGGCAGCATATCATATAATTCATTGTGTGTGGGGGGGGCAGCATATCATATAATTCATTGTGTGGGGGGGGCAGCATATCATATAATTCATTGTGTGGGGGGCAGCATATCATATAATTCATTGTGTGGGGGGGCAGCATATCATATAATTCATTGTGTGGGGGGGCAGCATATCATATAATTCATTGTGTGGGGGGGGCAGCATATCATATGATTCATTGTGTGGGGGGGGCAGCATATTATATAATTCATTGTGTGGGGGGGCAGCATATCATATAATTCATTGTGTGGGGGGGGAAGCATATCATATAATTCATCGTGGGGGGGCAGCATATCATATAATTCATTGTGTGGGGGGGCAGCATATCATATAATTCATTGTGTGGGGGGCAGCATATCATATAATTCATCGTGGGGGGGGGGCAGCATATCATATAACTCATTGTGTGGGGGGGCAGCATATCATATAATTCATTGTGTGGGGGGGCAGCATATCATATAATTCATTGTGTGGGGGGGCAGCATATCATATAATTCATTGTGTGGGGGGGCAGCATATCATATAATTCATTGTGTGTGGGGGGGCAGCATATCATATAATTCATTGTGTGGGGGGGCAGCATATCATATAATTCATTGTGGGGGGGGGCAGCATATCATATAATTCATTGTGTGGGGGGGCAGCATATCATATAATTCATTGTGTGGGGGGGCAGCATATCATATAATTCATTGTGTGTGGGGGGGCAGCATATCATATAATTCATTGTGTGGGGGGGCAGCATATCATATAATTCATTGTGTGGGGGGGGCAGCATATCATATAATTCATTGTGTGGGCGGGAAGCATATCATATAATTCATCGTGGGGGGGGGCAGCATATCATATAATTCATTGTGTGGGGGGGGCAGCATATCATATAATTCATTGTGTGGGGGGGGCAGCATATCATATAATTCATTGTGTGGGGGGGCAGCATATCATATAATTCATTGTGTGGGGGGGGGCAGCATATCATATAATTCATTGTGTGGGGGGGCAGCATATCATATAATTCATCGTGGGGGGGGGCAGCATATCATATAATTCCATTGTGTGGGGGGGGCAGCATATCATATAATTCATTGTGTGGGGGGGGCAGCATATCATATAATTCATTGTGTGGGGGGGGAAGCATATCATATAATTCATCGTGGGGGGGGGCAGCATATCATATAATTCATTGTGTGGGGGGGCAGCATATCATATAATTCATTGTGTGGGGGGGCAGCATATCATATAATTCATTGTGTGGGGGGGCAGCATATCATATAATTCATTGTGTGGGGGGGCAGCATATCATATAATTCATTGTGTGGGGGGGCAGCATATCATATAATTCATTGTGTGGGGGGGCAGCATATCATATAATTCATTGTGTGGGGGGGCAGCATATCATATAATTCATTGTGTGGGGGGGGGCAGCATATCATATAATTCATTGTGTGGGGGGGCAGCATATCATATAATTCATTGTGTGGGGGGGCAGCATATCATATAATTCATTGTGTGGGGGGGCAGCATATCATATAATTCATTGTGTGGGGGGGCAGCATATCATATAATTCATTGTGTGTGGGGGGGCAGCATATCATATAATTCATTGTGTGGGGGGGCAGCATATCATATAATTCATTGTGTGGGGGGGGCAGCATATCATATAATTCATTGTGTGGGGGGGCAGCATATCATATAATTCATTGTGTGGGGGGGGCAGCATATCATATAATTCATTGTGTGGGGGGGGCAGCATATCATATAATTCATTGTGTGGGGGGGGCAGCATATCATATAATTCATTGTGTGGGGGGGCAGCATATCATATAATTCATTGTGTGGGGGGGGCAGCATATCATATAATTCATTGTGTGGGGGGGCAGCATATCATATAATTCATTGTGTGGGGGGGGCAGCATATCATATAATTCATTGTGTGGGGGGGGGCAGCATATCATATAATTCATTGTGTGGGGGGGGCAGCATATCATATAATTCATTGTGTGGGGGGGGGGCAGCATATCATATAATTCATTGTGTGGGGGGGGCAGCATATCATATAATTCATTGTGTGGGGGGGGCAGCATATCATATAATTCATTGTGTGGGGGGGCAGCATATCATATAATTCATTGTGTGGGGGGGGCAGCATATCATATAATTCATTGTGTGGGGGGGCAGCATATCATATAATTCATTGTGTGGGGGGGGGCAGCATATCATATAATTCATTGTGTGGGGGGGCAGCATATCATATAATTCATCGTGGGGGGGGGCAGCATATCATATAATTCATTGTGTGGGGGGGGGCAGCATATCATATAATTCATTGTGTGGGGGGGGGCAGCATATCATATAATTCATTGTGTGGGGGGGCAGCATATCATATAATTCATTGTGTGGGGGGGCAGCATATCATATAATTCATTGTGTGGGGGGGGCAGCATATCATATAATTCATTGTGTGGGGGGGGCAGCATATCATATAATTCATTGTGTGGGGGGGCAGCATATCATATAATTCATTGTGTGGGGGGGCAGCATATCATATAATTCATTGTGTGGGGGGGCAGCATATCATGTAATTCATTGTGCGGGGGGGCAGCATATCATATAATTCATTGTGTGGGGGGGCAGCATATCATATAATTCATTGTGTGGGGGGGCAGCATATCATATAATTCATTGTGTGGGGGGGCAGCATATTATATAATTCATTGTGTGGGGGGGCAGCATATCATATAATTCATTGTGTGGGGGGGCAGCATATCATATAATTCATTGTGTGGGGGGGCAGCATATCATATAATTCATTGTGTGGGGGGGCAGCATATCATGTAATTCATTGTGTGGGGGGGCAGCATATCATGTAATTCATTGTGTGGGGGGGGCAGCATATCATATAATTCATTGTGTGGGGGGGCAGCATATCATATAATTCATTGTGTGGGGGGGGCAGCATATCATATAATTCATTGTGTGGGGGGGCAGCATATCATATAATTCATTGTGCGGGGGGGCAGCATATCATATAATTCATTGTGTGGGGGGGGCAGCATATCATATAATTCATTGTGTGGGGGGGCAGCATATCATATAATTCATTGTGTGGGGGGGCAGCATATCATATAATTCATTGTGTGGGGGGGCAGCATATCATATAATTCATTGTGTGGGGGGGCAGCATATCATATAATTCATTGTGTGGGGGGGGCAGCATATCATATAATTCATTGTGTGGGGGGGCAGCATATCATGTAATTCATTGTGCGGGGGGGCAGCATATCATATAATTCATTGTGTGTGGGGGGGCAGCATATCATATAATTCATTGTGTGGGGGGGGCAGCATATCATATAATTCATTGTGGGGGGGGGCAGCATATCATATAATTCATTGTGTGGGGGGGCAGCATATCATATAATTCATTGTGTGGGGGGGCAGCATATCATGTAATTCATTGTGCGGGGGGGCAGCATATCATATAATTCATTGTGTGTGGGGGGGCAGCATATCATATAATTCATTGTGTGGGGGGGCAGCATATCATATAATTCATTGTGTGGGGGGGCAGCATATCATATAATTCATTGTGTGGGGGGGGCAGCATATCATATAATTCATTGTGTGGGGGGGCAGCATATCATATAATTCATTGTGTGGGGGGGCAGCATATCATGTAATTCATTGTGTGGGGGGGCAGCATATCATATAATTCATTGTGTGGGGGGGCAGCATATCATATAATTCATTGTGTGGGGGGGGCAGCATATCATATAATTCATTGTGCGGGGGGGCAGCATATCATATAATTCATTGTGTGGGGGGGGCAGCATATCATATAATTCATTGTGTGGGGGGGCAGCATATCATATAATTCATTGTGTGGGGGGGCAGCATATCATATAATTCATTGTGTGGGGGGGGCAGCATATCATATAATTCATTGTGTGGGGGGGCAGCATATCATATAATTCATTGTGTGGGGGGGCAGCATATCATGTAATTCATTGTGTGGGATGGCAGCATATCATATAATTCATTGTGTGGGGGGGCAGCATATCATATAATTCATCGTGTGGGGGGGGCAGCATATCATATAATTCATTGTGTGGGGGGGGCAGCATATCATATAATTCATTGTGTGGGGGGGGGCAGCATATCATATAATTCATTGTGTGGGGGGGGGCAGCATATCATATAATTCATTGTGTGGGGGGGCAGCATATCATATAATTCATTGTGTGGGGGGGCAGCATATCATATAATTCATTGTGTGGGGGGGCAGCATATCGTATAATTCATTGTGTGGGGGGGCAGCATATCATATAATTCATTGTGTGGGGGGGCAGCATATCATATAATTCATTGTGTGGGGGGGCAGCATATCATATAATTCATTGTGTGGGGGGGCAGCATATCATATAATTCATTGTGTGGGGGGGCAGCATATCATATAATTCATTGTGTGGGGGGGCAGCATATCGTATAATTCATTGTGTGGGGGGGGCAGCATATCATATAATTCATTGTGTGGGGGGCAGCATATCATGTAATTCATTGTGTGGGGGGGCAGCATATAATATGATTCATCGTGGGGGGGCAGCATATCATATAATTCATTGTGTGGGGGGGCAGCATATCATATAATTCATTGTGTGGAGGGGCAGCATATCATATAATTCATTGTGTGGGGGGGGGGCAGCATATCATATAATTCATTGTGTGGGGGGGCAGCATATCATATAATTCATTGTGTGGGGGGGGGCAGCATATCATATAATTCATTGTGTGGGGGGGCAGCATATCATATAATTCATTGTGTGGGGGGGCAGCATATCATATAATTCATTGTGTGTGGGGGGGCAGCATATCATATAATTCATTGTGTGGGGGGGCAGCATATCATATAATTCATTGTGTGGGGGGGGCAGCATATCATATAATTCATTGTGTGGGGGGGCAGCATATCATATAATTCATTGTGTGGGGGGCAGCATATCATGTAATTCATTGTGTGGGGGGGCAGCATATAATATGATTCATCGTGGGGGGGGCAGCATATCATATAATTCATTGTGTGGGGGGGCAGCATATCATGTAATTCATTGTGTGGGGGGGCAGCATATAATATGATTCATCGTGGGGGGGCAGCATATCATATAATTCATTGTGTGGGGGGGCAGCATATCATATAATTCATTGTGTGGGGGGGCAGCATATCATATCATTCATTGTGTGGGGGGGGCAGCATATCATATAATTCATTGTGTGTGGGGGGGCAGCACATCATATAATTCATTGTGTGGGGGGGCAGCATATCATATAATTCATTGTGTGGGGGGGCAGCATATCATATAATTCATTGTGTGGGGGGGCAGCATATCATATAATTCATTGTGTGGGGGGGCAGCATATCATATAATTCATTGTGTGGGGGGGCAGCATATCATATAATTCATTGTGTGGGGGGCAGCATATCATATAATTCATTGTGTGGGGGGGGGCAGCATATCATATAATTCATTGTGTGGGGGGGCAGCATATCATATAATTCATTGTGTGGGGGGGCAGCATATCATATAATTCATTGTGTGGGGGGGCAGCATATCATATAATTCATTGTGTGGGGGGCAGCATATCATATAATTCATTGTGTGGGGGGGGCAGCATATCATATAATTCATTGTGTGGGGGGGCAGCATATCATATAATTCATTGTGTGGGGGGGCAGCATATCATATAATTCATTGTGTGGGGGGGCAGCATATCATATAATTCATTGTGTGGGGGGGCAGCATATCATATAATTCATTGTGTGGGGGGGCAGCATATCATATAATTCATTGTGGGGGGGGGCAGCATATTATATAATTCATTGTGTGGGGGGGGCAGCATATCATATAATTCATTGTGTGGGGGGGGCAGCATATTATATAATTCATTGTGTGGTGGGGGGCAGCATATCATATAATTCATTGTGTGGGGGGGCAGCATATTATATAATTCATTGTGTGTGGGGGGGCAGCATATCATATAATTCATTGTGTGGGGGGGGCAGCATATCATATAATTCATTGTGGGGGGGCAGCATATCATATAATTCATTGTGTGGGGGGGCAGCATATCATATAACTCATTGTGTGGGGGGGGCAGCATATCATATAATTCATTGTGTGGGGGGGCAGCATATCATATAATTCATTGTGTGGGGGGGCAGCATATCATATAATTCATTGTGTGGGGGGGCAGCATATCATATAATTCATTGTGTGGGGGGGCAGCATATCATATAATTCATTGTGTGGGGGGGCAGCATATCATATAATTCATTGTGTGGGGGGGGCAGCATATCATATAATTCATTGTGGGGAGGGGCAGCATATTATATAATTCATTGTGTGGGGGGGCATCATATCATATAATTCATTGTGTGGGGGGGGAGCAGCATATTATATAATTCATTGTGTGGGGGGGGGCAGCATATCATATAATTCATTGTGTGGGGGGCAGCATATCATATAATTCATTGTGTGGGGGGGCAGCATATTATATAATTCATTGTGTGGTGGGGGGCAGCATATCATATAATTCATTGTGTGGGGGGGCAGCATATCATATAATTCATTGTGTGGGGGGGCAGCATATTATATAATTCATTGTGTGGTGGGGGGCAGCATATCATATAATTCATTGTGTGGGGGGGCAGCATATCATATAATTCATTGTGGGGGGGCAGCATATCATATAATTCATTGTGTGGGGGGGCAGCATATCATATAACTCATTGTGTGGGGGGGGCAGCATATCATATAATTCATTGTGTGGGGGGGCAGCATATCATATAATTCATTGTGTGGGGGGGCAGCATATCATAGAATTCATTGTGTGGGGGGGCAGCATATCATATAATTCATTGTGTTGGGGGCAGCATAACATATAATTCATTGTGTGTGGGGGGGGCAGCATATCATATAATTCATTGTGTGGGGGGGCAGCATATCATATAATTCATTGTGGGGGGCAGCATATCATATAATTCATTGTGGGGGGGCAGCATATCATATAATTCATTGTGGGGGGGCAGCATATCATATAATTCATTGTGTGGGGGGGCAGCATATCATATAATTCATTGTGGGGGGGCAGCATATCATATAATTCATTGTGTGGGGGGGCAGCATATCGTATAACTCATTGTGTGGGGGGGGGGCAGCATATCATATAATTCATTGTGTGGGGGGGCAGCATATCATATAATTCATTGTGTGGGGGGGCAGCATATCATATAATTCATTGTGTGGGGGGGCAGCATATCATATAATTCATTGTGGGGGGGCAGCATATCATATAATTCATTGTGTGGGGGGGCAGCATATCATATAATTCATTGTGTGGGGGGCAGCATATCATATAATTCATTGTGTGGGGGGCAGCATATCATATAATTCATTGTGTGGGGGGGGGGTAGCATATCATATAATTCATTGTGGGGGGGCAGCATATCATATAATTCATTGTGTGGGGGGCAGCATATCATATAATTCATTGTGGGGGGGCAGCATATCATATAATTCATTGTGGGGGGGCAGCATATCATATAATTCATTGTGTGGGGGGCAGCATATCATATAACTCATTGTGTGGGGGGGCAGCATATCATATAATTCATTGTGTGGGGGGGGCAGCATATCATATAATTCATTGTGTGGGGGGGGCAGCATATCATATAATTTATTGTGTGGGGGGGCAGCATATCATATAATTCATTGTGTGGGGGGGCATCATATCATATAATTCATTGTGTGGGGGGGCAGCATATCATATAATTCATTGTGGGGGGGGCAGCATATCATATAATTTATTGTGTGGGGGGGCATCATATCATATAATTCATTGTGTGGGGGGCAGCATATCATATAATTCATTGTGTGGGGGGCAGCATATCATATAATTCATTGTGGGGGGGGCAGCATATCATATAATTCATTGTGGGGGGGGCAGCATATCATATAATTCATTGTGTGGGGGGCAGCATATCATATAATTCATTGTGTGGGGGGGGCAGCATATCATATAATTTATTGTGTGGGGGGGCAGCATATCATATAATTCATTGTGGGGGGGCAGCATATCATATAATTCATTGTGTGGGGGGGCAGCATATCATATAACTCATTGTGTGGGGGGGGCAGCATATCATATAATTCATTGTGTGGGGGGGCAGCATATCATATAATTCATTGTGTGGGGGGGCAGCATATCATATAATTCATTGTGTGGGGGGGGGGCAGCATATCATATAATTCATTGTGTGGGGGGGCAGCATATCATATAATTCATTGTGTGGGGGGGCAGCATATCATATAATTCATTGTGTGGGGGGGCAGCATATCATATAATTCATTGTGTGGGGGGGCAGCATATCATATAATTCATTGTGTGGGGGGGCAGCATATCATATAATTCATTGTGTGGGGGGGCAGCATATCATATAATTCATTGTGTGGGGGGGCAGCATATCATATAATTCATTGTGTGGGGGGGCAGCATATCATATAATTCATTGTGGGGGGGCAGCATATCATATAATTCATTGTGTGGGGGGGCAGCATATCATATAATTCATTGTGTGGGGGGGGGCAGCATATCATATAATTCATTGTGTGGGGGGGTAGCATATCATATAATTCATTGTGTGGGGGGGGCAGCATATCATATAATTCATTGTGTGGGGGGGGGCAACATATCATATAATTCATTGTGTGGGGGGCAGCATATCATATAATTCATTGTGTGGGGGGGCAGCATATCATATAATTCATTGTGTGGGGGGGCAGCATATCATATAATTCATTGTGTGGGGGGGCAGCATATCATATAATTCATTGTGTGGGGGGGCAGCATATTCATATAATTCATTGTGTGGGGGGGCAGCATATCATATAATTCATTGTGTGGGGGGCAGCATATTATATAATTCATTGTGTGGGGGGGGCAGCATATCATATAATTCATTGTGTGGGGGGGGCACCATATCATATAATTCATTGTGGGGGGGGGCAGCATATCATATAATTCATTGTGTGGGGGGGCAGCATATTATATAATTCATTGTGTGGGGGGGGCAGCATATCATATAATTCATTGTGTGGGGGGGGCAGCATATCATATAATTCATTGTGTGGGGGGGCAGCATATCATATAATTCATTGTAATTCATTGTGTGGGGTGGGGCAAGCATATCATATAAATTCTATTGTGTGGGGGCAGAGAGATCACTCCGGGATATTAATTCATTGTGTGGGGGGCAGCATATCATATAATTCATTGTGTGGGGGGCAGCATATCATATAATTCATTGTGTGGGGGGGGGCAGCATATCATATAATTTCATTGTGTGGGGGGGGGCAGCATATCATATAATTCATGTGTGGGGGGGCAGCATATCATATAATTCATTGTGGGGGGGCAGCATATCATATAATTCATTGTGTGGGGGGGCAGCATATCATATAATTCATTGTGTGGGGGGGCAGCATATCATATAATTCATTGTGTGGGGGGGCAGCATATCATATAATTCATTGTGTGGGGGGGCAGCATATCATATAATTCATTGTGTGGGGGGGGCAGCATATCATATAATTCATTGTGTGGGGGGGGCAGCATATCATATAATTCATTGTGTGGGGGGGCAGCATATCATATAATTCATTGTGTGGGGGGGCAGCATATCATATAATTCATTGTGTGGGGGGGCAGCATATCATATAATTCATTGTGTGGGGGGGGCAGCATATCATATAATTCATTGTGTGGGGGGGCAGCATATCATATAATTCATTGTGTGGGGGGGCAGCATATCATATAATTCATTGTGTGGGGGGGCAGCATATCATCACGTGTGCATATAATTCATTGTGTGGGGGGGCAGCATATCATATAATTCATTGTGTGGGGGGGCAGCATATCATATAATTCATTGTGTGGGGGGGCAGCATATCATATAATTCATTGTGTGGGGGGGCAGCATATCATATAATTCATTGTGTGGGGGGGCAGCATATCATATAATTCATTGTGTGGGGGGGCAGCATATCATATAATTCATTGTGTGGGGGGGGGCAGCATATCATATAATTCATTGTGTGGGGGGGCAGCATATCATATAATTCATTGTGTGGGGGGGCAGCATATCATATAATTCATTGTGTGGGGGGGGGCAGCATATCATATAATTCATTGTGTGGGGGGGCAGCATATCATATAATTCATTGTGTGGGGGGGCAGCATATCATATAATTCATTGTGTGGGGGGGGCAGCATATCATATAATTCATTGTGTGGGGGGGCAGCATATCATATAATTCATTGTGTGGGGGGGCAGCATATCATATAATTCATTGTGTGGGGGGGGCAGCATATCATATAATTCATTGTGTGGGGGGGCAGCATATCATATAATTCATTGTGTGGGGGGGGCAGCATATCATATAATTCATTGTGTGGGGGGGCAGCATATCATATAATTCATTGTGTGGGGGGGCAGCATATCATATAATTCATTGTGTGGGGGGGGCAGCATATCATATAATTCATTGTGTGGGGGGGCAGCATATCATATAATTCATTGTGTGGGGGGGGCAGCATATCATATAATTCATTGTGTGTGGGGGGGCAGCATATCATATAATTCATTGTGTGGGGGGGGCAGCATATCATATAATTCATTGTGTGGGGGGGCAGCATATCATATAATTCATTGTGTGTGGGGGGGCAGCATATCATATAATTCATTGTGTGTGGGGGGGCAGCATATCATATAATTCATTGTGTGTGGGGGGCAGCATATCATATAATTCATTGTGTGGGGGGGCAGCATATCATATAATTCATTGTGTGTGGGGGGGCAGCATATCATATAATTCATTGTGTGGGGGGGCAGCATATCATATAATTCATTGTGTGGGGGGGCAGCATATCATATAATTCATTGTGTGGGGGGGGCAGCATATCATATAATTCATTGTGTGGGGGGGCAGCATATCATATAATTCATTGTGTGGGGGGGCAGCATATCATATAATTCATTGTGTGGGGGGGCAGCATATCATATAATTCATTGTGTGGGGGGGCAGCATATCATATAATTCATTGTGTGGGGGGGCAGCATATCATATAATTCATTGTGTGGGGGGGCAGCATATCATATAATTCATTGTGTGGGGGGGGCAGCATATCATATAATTCATTGTGTGGGGGGGGCAGCATATCATATAATTCATTGTGTGGGGGGGCAGCATATCATATAATTCATTGTGTGGGGGGGGCAGCATATCATATAATTCATTGTGTGGGGGGGCAATTCATTGTGTGGGGGGGCAGCATATCATATAATTCATTGTGTGGGGGGGCAGCATATCATATAATTCATTGTGTGGGGGGGCAGCATATCATATAATTCATTGTGTGGGGGGGGCAGCATATCATATAATTCATTGTGTGGGGGGGCAGCATATCATATAATTCATTGTGTGGGGGGGCAGCATATCATATAATTCATTGTGTGGGGGGGCAGCATATCATATAATTCATTGTGTGGGGGGGCAGCATATCATATAATTCATTGTGTGGGGGGGGGGCAGCATATCATATAATTCATTGTGTGGGGGGGCAGCATATCATATAATTCATTGTGTGGGGGGGGCAGCATATCATATAATTCATTGTGTGGGGGGGGCAGCATATCATATAATTCATTGTGTGGGGGGGCAGCATATCATATAATTCATTGTGTGGGGGGGCAGCATATCATATAATTCATTGTGTGGGGGGGCAGCATATCATGTAATTCATTGTGTGGGGGGGCAGCATATCATGTAATTCATTGTGTGGGGGGGCAGCATATCATATAATTCATTGTGTGGGGGGGCAGCATATCATATAATTCATTGTGGGGGGGCAGCATATCATATAATTCATTGTGTGGGGGGGCAGCATATCATATAATTCATTGTGTGGGGGGGGCAGCATATCATATAATTCATTGTGTGGGGGGGGCAGCATATCATATAATTCATTGTGTGGGGGGGGGCAGCATATCATATAATTCATTGTGTGGGGGGGGGCAGCATATCATATAATTCATTGTGTGGGGGGGCAGCATATCATATAATTCATTGTGTGGGGGGGCAGCATATCATATAATTCATTGTGTGGGGGGGCAGCATATCATATAATTCATTGTGTGGGGGGGCAGCATATCATATAATTCATTGTGTGGGGGGGGCAGCATATCATATAATTCATTGTGTGGGGGGGGGGCAGCATATCGTATAATTCATTGTGTGGGGGGGCAGCATATCATATAATTCATTGTGTGGGGGGGGCAGCATATCATATAATTCATTGTGTGGGGGGGCAGCATATCATATAATTCATTGTGTGGGGGGGCAGCATATCATATAATTCATTGTGTGGGGGGGCAGCATATCATATAATTCATTGTGTGGGGGGGCAGCATATCGTATAATTCATTGTGTGGGGGGGCAGCATATCATATAATTCATTGTGTGGGGGGGCAGCATATCATATAATTCATTGTGTGGGGGGGGCAGCATATCATATAATTCATTGTGTGGGGGGGCAGCATATCATGCAATTCATTGTGTGGGGGGGGCAGCATATCATATAATTCATTGTGTGGGGGGGGCAGCATATCATATAATTCATTGTGTGGGGGGGCAGCATATCATATAATTCATTGTGTGTGGGGGGGGCAGCATATCATATAATTCATTGTGTGGGGGGGCAGCATATCATATAATTCATTGTGTGGGGAGGCGGCATATCATATAATTCATTGTGTGGGGGGGGGCAGCATATCATATAATTCATTGTGTGGGGGGGCAGCATATCATATAATTCATTGTGTGGGGGGGGCAGCATATCATATAATTCATTGTGTGGGGGGGCAGCATATCATATAATTCATTGTGTGGGGGGGGGCAGCATATCATATAATTCATTGTGTGTGGGGGGCAGCATATTATATAATTCATTGTGTGGGGGGGGCAGCATATCATATAATTCATTGTGTGGGGGGGGCAGCATATCATATAATTCATTGTGTGGGGGGGCAGCATATCATATAATTCATTGTGTGGGGGGGCAGCATATCATATAATTCATTGTGTGGGGGGGGCAGCATATCATATAATTCATTGTGGGGGGGGCAGCATATCATATAATTCATTGTGTGGGGGGGCAGCATATCATATAATTCATTGTGTGGGGGGGGCAGCATATCATATAATTCATTGTGTGGGGGGGCAGCATATCATATAATTCATTGTGTGTGGGGGGGGCAGCATATCATATAATTCATTGTGTGGGGGGGCAGCATATCATATAATTCATTGTGTGGGGGGGCAGCATATCATATAATTCATTGTGTGGGGGGGGGCAGCATATCATATAATTCATTGTGTGGGGGGGCAGCATATCATATAATTCATTGTGTGGGGGGGCAGCATATCATATAATTCATTGTGTGGGGGGGGGCAGCATATCATATAATTCATTGTGTGGGGGGGCAGCATATCATATAATTCATCATGGGGGGGCAGCATATCATATAATTCATTGTGTGGGGGGCAGCATATCACGTAATTCATTGTGTGGGGGGGCAGCATATAATATGATTCATCGTGGGGGGGCAGCATATCATATAATTCATTGTGTGGGGGGGCAGCATATCATGTAATTCATTGTGTGGGGGGGCAGCATATAATATGATTCATCGTGGGGGGGCAGCATATCATATAATTCATTGTGTGGGGGGGCGGCATATCATATAATTCATCATGGGGGGGCAGCATATCATATAATTCATTGTGTGGGGGGGCAGCATATCATATAATTCATTGTGGGGGGGGCAGCATATTATATAATTCATTGTGTGGGGGGGGCAGCATATCATATAATTCATTGTGTGGGGGGGCAGCATATCATATAATTCATTGTGTGGGGGGGCAGCATATCATATAATTCATTGTGTGGGGGGCAGCATATCATATAATTCATTGTGTGGGGGGGCAGCATATCATATAATTCATTGTGTGGGAGGGCAGCATATCATATAATTCATTGTGTGGGGGGGCAGCATATCATATAATTCATTGTGTGGGGGGGCAGCATATCATATAATTCATTGTGTGGGGGGGCAGCATATCATATAATTCATTGTGTGGGGGGGGCAGCATATCATATAATTCATTGTGTGGGGGGGGCAGCATATCATATAATTCATTGTGTGGGGGGGGCAGCATATCATATAATTCATTGTGTGGGGGGGCAGCATTTCATATAATTCATTGTGTGGGGGGGCAGCATATCATATAATTCATCATGGGGGGGCAGCATATCATATAATTCATTGTGTGGGGGGCAGCATATCATGTAATTCATTGTGTGGGGGGGCAGCATATAATATGATTCATCGTGGGGGGCAGCATATCATATAATTCATTGTGTGGGGGGGCAGCATATCATGTAATTCATTGTGTGGGGGGGCAGCATATAATATGATTCATCGTGGGGGGGCAGCATATCATATAATTCATTGTGTGGGGGGGCGGCATATCATATAATTCATCATGGGGGGGCAGCATATCATATAATTCATTGTGTGGGGGGGCAGCATAACATATAATTCATTGTGGGGGGGGGGCAGCATATTATATAATTCATTGTGTGGGGGGGGCAGCATATCATATAATTCATTGTGTGGGGGGGCAGCATATCATATAATTCATTGTGTGGGGGGGGGCAGCATATCATATAATTCATTGTGTGTGGGGGGGCAGCATATCATATAATTCATTGTGTGGGGGGGCAGCATATCATATAATTCATTGTGTGGGGGGGCAGCATATCATATAATTCATTGTGTGGGGGGGGCAGCATATCATATAATTCATTGTGTGGGGGGGCAGCATATCATATAATTCATTGTGGGGGGGGCAGCATATTATATAATTCATTGTGTGGGGGGGCAGCATATCATATAATTCATTGTGTGTGGGGGGGGGCAGCATATCATATAATTCATTGTGTGTGGGGGGGCAGCATATCATATAATTCATTGTGTGGGGGGGCAGCATATCATATAATTCATTGTGTGGGGGGGCAGCATATCATATAATTCATTGTGTGGGGGGGGGGCAGCATATCATATAATTCATTGTGTGGGGGGGCAGCATATCATATAATTCATTGTGGGGGGGGCAGCATATTATATAATTCATTGTGTGGGGGGGCAGCATATCATATAATTCATTGTGTGGGGGGGCAGCATATCATATAATTCATTGTGTGGGGGGGCAGCATATCATATAATTCATTGTGTGGGGGGGCAGCATATCATATAATTCATTGTGTGGGGGGGCAGCATATCATATAATTCATTGTGTGGGGGGGGCAGCATATCATATAATTCATTGTGTGGGGGGGCAGCATATCATATAATTCATTGTGTGGGGGGGGGCAGCATATCATATAATTCATTGTGTGGGGGGGCAGCATATCATATAATTCATTGTGTGGGGGGGCAGCATATCATATAATTCATTGTGTGGGGGGGCAGCATATCATATAATTCATTGTGTGGGGGGGGCAGCATATCATATAATTCATTGTGTGGGGGGGCAGCATATCATATAATTCATTGTGTGGGGGGGCAGCATATCATATAATTCATTGTGTGGGGGGCAGCATATCATATAATTCATTGTGTGTGGGGGGGCAGCATATCATATAATTCATTGTGTGGGGGGGCAGCATATCATATAATTCATTGTGTGGGGGGGCAGCATATCATATAATTCATTGTGTGGGGGGCAGCATATCATATAATTCATTGTGTGGGGGGGGCAGCATATCATATAATTCATTGTGGGGGGGGGCAGCATATTATATAATTCATTGTGTGGGGGGGGGCAGCATATCATATAATTCATTGTGTGGGGGGGCAGCATATCATATAATTCATTGTGTGGGGGGGGGCAGCATATCATATAATTCATTGTGTGGGGGGGCAGCATATTATATAATTCATTGTGTGGGGGGGCAGCATATCATATAATTCATTGTGTGGGGGGGGGCAGCATATTATATAATTCATTGTGTGGGGGGGGCAGCATATCATATAATTCATTGTGTGGGGGGGCAGCATATCATATAACTCATTGTGTGGGGGGGGCAGCATCTCATATAATTCATTGTGTGGGGGGGCAGCATATCATATAACTCATTGTGTGGGGGGGGCAGCATCTCATATAATTCATTGTGTGGGGGGGCAGCATATCATATAATTCTTTGTGTGGGGGGGCAGCATATCATATAACTCATTGTGTGGGGGGGCAGCATCTCATATAATTCATTGTGTGGGGGGGCAGCATATCATATAATTCATTGTGTGGGGGGGCAGCATATCATGTAATTCATTGTGTGGGGGGGCAGCATATCATATAATTCATTGTGTGGGGGGGCAGCATATCATATAATTCATCGTGGGGGGGGGGCAGCATATCATATAATTCATTGTGTGGGGGGGGCAGCATATCATATAATTCATTGTGTGGGGGGGGCAGCATATCATATAATTCATTGTGTGGGGGGGGGCAGCATATCATATAATTCATTGTGTGGGGGGGGCAGCATATCATATAATTCATTGTGTTTGGGGGGGCAGCATATCATATAATTCATTGTGTGGGGGGGCAGCATATCATATAATTCATTGTGTGGGGGGGCAGCATATCATATAATTCATTGTGTGGGGGGGCAGCATATCGTATAATTCATTGTGTGGGGGGGCAGCATATCATATAATTCATTGTGTGGGGGGGCAGCATATCATATAATTCATTGTGTGGGGGGGCAGCATATCATATAATTCATTGTGTGGGGGGGCAGCATATCATATAATTCATTGTGTGGGGGGGCAGCATATCGTATAATTCATTGTGTGGGGGGGGCAGCATATCATATAATTCATTGTGTGGGGGGCAGCATATCATATAATTCATTGTGTGGGGGGGCAGCATATCGTATAATTCATTGTGTGGGGGGGGCAGCATATCATGTAATTCATTGTGTGGGGGGGCAGCATATAATATGATTCATCGTGGGGGGGCAGCATATCATATAATTCATTGTGTGGGGGGGCAGCATATCATATAATTCATTGTGTGGGGGGGCAGCATATCATATAATTCATTGTGTGGGGGGGGGCAGCATATCATATAATTCATTGTGTGGGGGGGCAGCATATCATATAATTCATTGTGTGGGGGGGGGGCAGCATATCATATAATTCATTGTGTGGGGGGGCAGCATATCATATAATTCATTGTGTGGGGGGGCAGCATATCATATAATTCATTGTGTGTGGGGGGGCAGCATATCATATAATTCATTGTGTGGGGGGGCAGCATATCATATAATTCATTGTGTGGGGGGGCAGCATATCATATAATTCATTGTGTGGGGGGGGCAGCATATCATATAATTCATTGTGTGGGGGGGCAGCATATCATATAATTCATTGTGTGGGGGGCAGCATATCATGTAATTCATTGTGTGGGGGGGCAGCATATAATATGATTCATCGTGGGGGGGGCAGCATATCATATAATTCATTGTGTGGGGGGGCAGCATATCATGTAATTCATTGTGTGGGGGGGCAGCATATAATATGATTCATCGTGGGGGGGCAGCATATCATATAATTCATTGTGTGGGGGGGCAGCATATCATATAATTCATTGTGTGGGGGGGCAGCATATCATATAATTCATTGTGTGGGGGGGGCAGCATATCATATAATTCATTGTGTGTGGGGGGGCAGCACATCATATAATTCATTGTGTGGGGGGGCAGCATATCATATAATTCATTGTGTGTGGGGGGGGCAGCATATCATATAATTCATTGTGTGGGGGGGCAGCATATCATATAATTCATTGTGTGTGGGGGGGGCAGCATATCATATAATTCATTGTGTGGGGGGGCAGCATATCATATAATTCATTGTGTGGGGGGGCAGCATATCATATAATTCATTGTGTGGGGGGGCAGCATATCATATAATTCATTGTGTGGGGGGGGCAGCATATCATATAATTCATTGTGGGGGGGGCAGCATATTATATAATTCATTGTGTGGGGGGGCAGCATATCATATAATTCATTGTGTGGGGGGGGAGCAGCATATTATATAATTCATTGTGTGGGGGGGCAGCATATCATATAATTCATTGTGTGGGGGGGGGCAGCATATTATATAATTCATTGTGTGGTGGGGGGCAGCATATCATATAATTCATTGTGTGGGGGGGGGCAGCATATTATATAATTCATTGTGTGTGGGGGGGCAGCATATCATATAATTCATTGTGTGGGGGGGGGCAGCATATCATATAATTCAATGTGGGGGGGCAGCATATCATATAATTCATTGTGTGGGGGGGCAGCATATCATATAACTCATTGTGTGGGGGGGGCAGCATATCATATAATTCATTGTGTGGGGGGGCAGCATATCATATAATTCATTGTGTGGGGGGGCAGCATATCATATAATTCATTGTGTGGGGGGGCAGCATATCATATAATTCATTGTGTGGGGGGGCAGCATATCATATAATTCATTGTGTGGGGGGGCAGCATATCATATAATTCATTGTGTGGGGGGGCACCATATCATATAATTCATTGTGGGGAGGGGCAGCATATTATATAATTCATTGTGTGGGGGGGCATCATATCATATAATTCATTGTGTGGGGGGGAGCAGCATATTATATAATTCATTGTGTGGGGGGGGCAGCATATCATATAATTCATTGTGTGGGGGGCAGCATATCATATAATTCATTGTGTGGGGGGGGCAGCATATTATATAATTCATTGTGTGGTGGGGGGCAGCATATCATATAATTCATTGTGTGGGGGGGCAGCATATCATATAATTCATTGTGTGGGGGGGCAGCATATTATATAATTCATTGTGTGGTGGGGGGCAGCATATCATATAATTCATTGTGTGGGGGGGCAGCATATCATATAATTCATTGTGGGGGGGCAGCATATCATATAATTCATTGTGTGGGGGGGCAGCATATCATATAACTCATTGTGTGGGGGGGGGCAGCATATCATATAATTCATTGTGTGGGGGGGCAGCATATCATATAATTCATTGTGTGGGGGGGCAGCATATCATAGAATTCATTGTGTGGGGGGGCAGCATATCATATAATTCATTGTGTGGGGGGGCAGCATATCATATAATTCATTGTGTTGGGGGCAGCATAACATATAATTCATTGTGTGTGGGGGGGGGGCAGCATATCATATAATTCATTGTGTGGGGGGGCAGCATATCATATAATTCATTGTGGGGGGGCAGCATATCATATAATTCATTGTGGGGGGGCAGCATATCATATAATTCATTGTGGGGGGGCAGCATATCATATAATTCATTGTGTGGGGGGGCAGCATATCATATAATTCATTGTGGGGGGGCAGCATATCATATAATTCATTGTGTGGGGGGGCAGCATATCGTATAACTCATTGTGTGGGGGGGGCAGCATATCATATAATTCATTGTGTGGGGGGGCAGCATATCATATAATTCATTGTGTGGGGGGGCAGCATATCATATAATTCATTGTGTGGGGGGGCAGCATATCATATAATTCATTGTGGGGGGGCAGCATATCATATAATTCATTGTGTGGGGGGGCAGCATATCATATAATTCATTGTGTGGGGGGGCAGCATATCATATAATTCATTGTGTGGGGGGCAGCATATCATATAATTCATTGTGTGGGGGGGGGGTAGCATATCATATAATTCATTGTGGGGGGGCAGCATATCATATAATTCATTGTGTGGGGGGGGGTAGCATATCATATAATTCATTGTGGGGGGGCAGCATATCATATAATTCATTGTGGGGGGGCAGCATATCATATAATTCATTGTGTGGGGGGCAGCATATCATATAACTCATTGTGTGGGGGGACAGCATATCATATAATTCATTGTGTGGGGGGGGCAGCATATCATATAATTCATTGTGTGGGGGGGCAGCATATCATATAATTTATTGTGTGGGGGGGCAGCATATCATATAATTTATTGTGTGGGGGGGCATCATATCATATAATTCATTGTGTGGGGGGGCAGCATATCATATAATTCATTGTGGGGGGGGCAGCATATCATATAATTCATTGTGTGGGGGGCAGCATATCATATAATTCATTGTGGGGGGGGCAGCATATCATATAATTCATTGTGGGGGGGGCAGCATATCATATAATTCATTGTGTGGGGGGCAGCATATCATATAATTCATTGTGTGGGGGGGGCAGCATATCATATAATTTATTGTGTGGGGGGGCAGCATATCATATAATTCATTGTGGGGGGGCAGCATATCATATAATTCATTGTGGGGGGGGCAGCATATCATATAATTCATTGTGGGGGGGGCAGCATATCATATAATTCATTGTGTGGGGGGCAGCATATCATATAATTCATTGTGTGGGGGGGGCAGCATATCATATAATTCATTGTGTGGGGGGCAGCATATCATATAATTCATTGTGTGGGGGGGCAGCATATCATATAATTCATTGTGTGGGGGGCAGCATATCATATAATTCATTGTGTGGGGGGGGGCAGCATATCATATAATTTATTGTGTGGGGGGGCAGCATATCATATAATTCATTGTGGGGGGGCAGCATATCATATAATTCATTGTGTGGGGGGGCAGCATATCATATAATTCATTGTGTGGGGGGGCAGCATATCATATAATTCATTGTGTGGGGGGGCAGCATATCATATAATTCATTGTGTGGGGGGGCAGCATATCATATAATTCATTGTGTGGGGGGGGGCAGCATATCATATAATTCATTGTGTGGGGGGGCAGCATATCATATAATTCATTGTGTGGGGGGGCAGCATATCATATAATTCATTGTGTGGGGGGGCAGCATATCATATAACTCATTGTGTGGGGGGGCAGCATATCATATAATTCATTGTGTGGGGGGGCAGCATATCATATAATTCATTGTGTGGGGGGGGCAGCATATCATATAATTCATTGTGGGGGGGCAGCATATCATATAATTCATTATGTGGGGGGGCAGCATATCATATAATTCATTGTGTGGGGGGGGCAGCATATCATATAATTCATTGTGGGGGGGCAGCATATCATATAACTCATTGTGTGGGGGGGGCAGCATATCATATAATTCATTGTGTGGGGGGGTAGCATATCATATAATTCATTGTGTGGGGGGGGCAGCATATCATATAATTCATTGTGTGGGGGGGGGCAGCATATCATATAATTCATTGTGTGGGGGGCAGCATATCATATAATTCATTGTGTGGGGGGGCAGCATATCATATAATTCATTGTGTGGGGGGGCAGCATATCATATAATTCATTGTGTGGGGGGGCAGCATATTATATAATTAATTGTGTGGGGGGGGGCAGCATATCATATAATTCATTGTGTGGGGGGGCAGCATATCATATAATTCATTGTGTGGGGGGGCAGCATATCATATAATTCATTGTGTGGGGGGGCAGCATATCATATAATTCATTGTGTGGGGGGGCAGCATATTATATAATTCATTGTGTGGGGGGGGCAGCATATCATATAATTCATTGTGTGGGGGGGCAGCATATTATATAATTTATTGTGTGGGGGGGGCAGCATATCATATAATTCATTGTGTGGGGGGGGGCACCATATCATAAAATTCATTGTGGGGGGGGCAGCATATCATATAATTCATTGTGTGGGGGGGCAGCATATCATATAATTCATTGTGTGGGGGGGGCAGCATATCATATAATTCATTGTGTGGGGGGGGGCAGCATATCATATAATTCATTGTGTGGGGGGGCAGCATATCATATAATTCATTGTGTGGGGGGGGCAGCATATCATATAATTTATTGTGTGGGGGGGCAGCATATCATATAATTCATTGTGTGGGGGGGGGCAGCATATCATATAATTCATTGTGTGGGGGGGCAGCATATCATATAATTCATCGTGGGGGGGGGCAGCATATCATATAATTCATTGTGTGGGGGGGGGCAGCATATCATATAATTCATTGTGTGGGGGGGGGCAGCATATCATATAATTCATTGTGTGGGGGGGCAGCATATCATATAATTCATTGTGCGGGGGGGGCAGCATATCATATAATTCATTGTGTGGGGGGGGGGCAGCATATCATATAATTCATTGTGTGGGGGGGGCAGCATATCATATAATTCATTGTGTGGGGGGGCAGCATATCATATAATTCATTGTGTGGGGGGGCAGCATATCATATAATTCATTGTGTGGGGGGGCAGCATATCATGTAATTCATTGTGCGGGGGGGCAGCATATCATATAATTCATTGTGTGGGGGGGCAGCATATCATATAATTCATTGTGTGGGGGGGCAGCATATCATATAATTCATTGTGTGGGGGGGCAGCATATTATATAATTCATTGTGTGGGGGGGCAGCATATCATATAATTCATTGTGTGGGGGGGGCAGCATATCATATAATTCATTGTGTGGGGGGGCAGCATATCATATAATTCATTGTGTGGGGGGGCAGCATATCATGTAATTCATTGTGTGGGGGGGCAGCATATCATGTAATTCATTGTGCGGGGGGGGCAGCATATCATATAATTCATTGTGTGGGGGGGCAGCATATCATATAATTCATTGTGTGGGGGGGGGGCAGCATATCATATAATTCATTGTGTGGGGGGGCAGCATATCATATAATTCATTGTGCGGGGGGGCAGCATATCATATAATTCATTGTGTGGGGGGGGGCAGCATATCATATAATTCATTGTGTGGGGGGGCAGCATATCATATAATTCATTGTGTGGGGGGGCAGCATATCATATAATTCATTGTGTGGGGGGGCAGCATATCATATAATTCATTGTGTGGGGGGGCAGCATATCATATAATTCATTGTGTGGGGGGGGCAGCATATCATATAATTCATTGTGTGGGGGGGCAGCATATCATGTAATTCATTGTGCGGGGGGGCAGCATATCATATAATTCATTGTGTGTGGGGGGGCAGCATATCATATAATTCATTGTGTGGGGGGGGCAGCATATCATATAATTCATTGTGGGGGGGCAGCATATCATATAATTCATTGTGTGGGGGGGGCAGCATATCATATAATTCATTGTGTGGGGGGGCAGCATATCATGTAATTCATTGTGCGGGGGGGCAGCATATCATATAATTCATTGTGTGGGGGGGGCAGCATATCATATAATTCATTGTGTGGGGGGGCAGCATATCATATAATTCATTGTGTGGGGGGGCAGCATATCATATAATTCATTGTGTGGGGGGGGGCAGCATATCATATAATTCATTGTGTGGGGGGGCAGCATATCATATACTTCATTGTGTGGGGGGGCAGCATATCATGTAATTCATTGTGTGGGGGGGCAGCATATCATATAATTCATTGTGTGGGGGGGCAGCATATCATATCATTCATTGTGTGGGGGGGGCAGCATATCATATAATTCATTGTGCGGGGGGCAGCATATCATATAATTCATTGTGTGGGGGGGGCAGCATATCATATAATTCATTGTGTGGGGGGGCAGCATATCATATAATTCATTGTGTGGGGGGGCAGCATATCATATAATTCATTGTGTGGGGGGGGGGCAGCATTCATATAATTCATTGTGTGGGGGGGCAGCATATCATATAATTCATTGTGTGGGGGGGCAGCATATCATGTAATTCATTGTGTGGGGGGGCAGCATATCATATAATTCATTGTGTGGGGGGGCAGCATATCATATAATTCATCGTGGGGGGGGGGCAGCATATCATATAATTCATTGTGTGGGGGGGGCAGCATATCATATAATTCATTGTGTGGGGGGGGCAGCATATCATATAATTCATTGTGTGGGGGGGGGCAGCATATCATATAATTCATTGTGTGGGGGGGGCAGCATATCATATAATTCATTGTGTGGGGGGGCAGCATATCATATAATTCATTGTGTGGGGGGGCAGCATATCATATAATTCATTGTGTGGGGGGGCAGCATATCGTATAATTCATTGTGTGGGGGGGCAGCATATCATATAATTCATTGTGTGGGGGGGCAGCATATGATATAATTCATTGTGTGGGGGGGCAGCATATCATATAATTCATTGTGTGGGGGGGCAGCATATCATATAAT
The DNA here is from genome assembly GCF_040894005.1 of Engystomops pustulosus. Taxonomy (NCBI): domain Eukaryota; kingdom Metazoa; phylum Chordata; class Amphibia; order Anura; family Leptodactylidae; genus Engystomops; species Engystomops pustulosus. The sequence continues at coordinate 15,233,591 of NC_092419.1, read as the reverse complement.
TCATTGTGTGGGGGGGCAGCATATCATATAATTCATTGTGTGGGGGGGCAGCATATCGTATAATTCATTGTGTGGGGGGGGCAGCATATCATATAATTCATTGTGTGGGGGGCAGCATATCATGTAATTCATTGTGTGGGGGGGCAGCATATAATATGATTCATCGTGGGGGGGCAGCATATCATATAATTCATTGTGTGGGGGGGCAGCATATCATATAATTCATTGTGTGGGGGGGCAGCATATCATATAATTCATTGTGTGGGGGGGGGGCAGCATATCATATAATTCATTGTGTGGGGGGGCAGCATATCATATAATTCATTGTGTGGGGGGGGGGCAGCATATCATATAATTCATTGTGTGGGGGGGCAGCATATCATATAATTCATTGTGTGGGGGGGCAGCATATCATATAATTCATTGTGTGTGGGGGGGCAGCATATCATATAATTCATTGTGTGGGGGGGCAGCATATCATATAATTCATTGTGTGGGGGGGGCAGCATATCATATAATTCATTGTGTGGGGGGGCAGCATATCATATAATTCATTGTGTGGGGGGCAGCATATCATGTAATTCATTGTGTGGGGGGGCAGCATATAATATGATTCATCGTGGGGGGGGCAGCATATCATATAATTCATTGTGTGGGGGGGCAGCATATCATGTAATTCATTGTGTGGGGGGGCAGCATATAATATGATTCATCGTGGGGGGGCAGCATATCATATAATTCATTGTGTGGGGGGGCAGCATATCATATAATTCATTGTGTGGGGGGGCAGCATATCATATAATTCATTGTGTGTGGGGGGGCAGCACATCATATAATTCATTGTGTGGGGGGGCAGCATATCATATAATTCATTGTGTGGGGGGGCAGCATATCATATAATTCATTGTGTGGGGGGGTAGCATATCATATAATTCATTGTGTGGGGGGGCAGCATATCATATAATTCATTGTGTGGGGGGGCAGCATATCATATAATTCATTGTGTGGGGGGCAGCATATCATATAATTCATTGTGTGGGGGGGGGCAGCATATCATATAATTCATTGTGTGGGGGGGGCAGCATATCATATAATTCATTGTGTGGGGGGGCAGCATATCATATAATTCATTGTGTGGGGGGGCAGCATATCATATAATTCATTGTGTGGGGGGCAGCATATCATATAATTCATTGTGTGGGGGGGGGGCAGCATATCATATAATTCATTGTGTGGGGGGGCAGCATATCATATAATTCATTGTGTGGGGGGGCAGCATATCATATAATTCATTGTGTGGGGGGGCAGCATATCATATAATTCATTGTGTGGGGGGGCAGCATATCATATAATTCATTGTGTGGGGGGGGGCAGCATATCATATAATTCATTGTGGGGGGGGGCAGCATATTATATAATTCATTGTGTGGGGGGGCAGCATATCATATAATTCATTGTGTGGGGGGGCAGCATATCATATAATTCATTGTGTGGGGGGGGGCAGCATATTATATAATTCATTGTGTGGTGGGGGGCAGCATATCATATAATTCATTGTGTGGGGGGGCAGCATATTATATAATTCATTGTGTGTGGGGGGGCAGCATATCATATAATTCATTGTGTGGGGGGGGGCAGCATATCATATAATTCATTGTGGGGGGGCAGCATATCATATAATTCATTGTGTGGGGGGGCAGCATATCATATAACTCATTGTGTGGGGGGGGCAGCATATCATATAATTCATTGTGTGGGGGGGCAGCATATCATATAATTCATTGTGTGGGGGGGCAGCATATCATATAATTCATTGTGTGGGGGGGCAGCATATCATATAATTCATGGTGTGGGGGGGCAGCATATCATATAATTCATTGTGTGGGGGGGCAGCATATCATATAATTCATTGTGTGGGGGGGGCAGCATATCATATAATTCATTGTGGGGAGGGGCAGCATATTATATAATTCATTGTGTGGGGGGGCATCATATCATATAATTCATTGTGTGGGGGGGGAGCAGCATATTATATAATTCATTGTGTGGGGGGGGGCAGCATATCATATAATTCATTGTGTGGGGGGCAGCATATCATATAATTCATTGTGTGGGGGGGCAGCATATTATATAATTCATTGTGTGGTGGGGGGCAGCATATCATATAATTCATTGTGTGGGGGGGCAGCATATCATATAATTCATTGTGTGGGGGGGCAGCATATTATATAATTCATTGTGTGGTGGGGGGCAGCATATCATATAATTCATTGTGTGGGGGGGCAGCATATCATATAATTCATTGTGGGGGGGCAGCATATCATATAATTCATTGTGTGGGGGGGCAGCATATCATATAACTCATTGTGTGGGGGGGGCAGCATATCATATAATTCATTGTGTGGGGGGGCAGCATATCATATAATTCATTGTGTGGGGGGGCAGCATATCATAGAATTCATTGTGTGGGGGGGCAGCATATCATATAATTCATTGTGTTGGGGGCAGCATAACATATAATTCATTGTGTGGGGGGGGGGGCAGCATATCATATAATTCATTGTGTGGGGGGGCAGCATATCATATAATTCATTGTGGGGGGGCAGCATATCATATAATTCATTGTGGGGGGGCAGCATATCATATAATTCATTGTGGGGGGGCAGCATATCATATAATTCATTGTGTGGGGGGGCAGCATATCATATAATTCATTGTGGGGGGGCAGCATATCATATAATTCATTGTGTGGGGGGGCAGCATATCGTATAACTCATTGTGTGGGGGGGGCAGCATATCATATAATTCATTGTGTGGGGGGGCAGCATATCATATAATTCATTGTGTGGGGGGGCAGCATATCATATAATTCATTGTGTGGGGGGGCAGCATATCATATAATTCATTGTGGGGGGGCAGCATATCATATAATTCATTGTGTGGGGGGGCAGCATATCATATAATTCATTGTGTGGGGGGCAGCATATCATATAATTCATTGTGTGGGGGGCAGCATATCATATAATTCATTGTGTGTGGGGGGGGGGCAGCATATCATATAATTCATTGTGTGGGGGGGGGGGTAGCATATCATATAATTCATTGTGGGGGGGCAGCATATCATATAATTCATTGTGTGGGGGGCAGCATATCATATAATTCATTGTGGGGGGGCAGCATATCATATAATTCATTGTGGGGGGGCAGCATATCATATAATTCATTGTGTGGGGGGCAGCATATCATATAACTCATTGTGTGGGGGGGGCAGCATATCATATAATTCATTGTGTGGGGGGGGCAGCATATCATATAATTCATTGTGTGGGGGGGGCAGCATATCATATAATTTATTGTGTGGGGGGGCAGCATATCATATAATTTATTGTGTGGGGGGGCATCATATCATATAATTCATTGTGTGGGGGGGCAGCATATCATATAATTCATTGTGGGGGGGGCAGCATATCATATAATTTATTGTGTGGGGGGGCATCATATCATATAATTCATTGTGTGGGGGGGCAGCATATCATATAATTCATTGTGTGGGGGGCAGCATATCATATAATTCATTGTGGGGGGGGCAGCATATCATATAATTCATTGTGTGGGGGGCAGCATATCATATAATTCATTGTGTGGGGGGGGTAGCATATCATATAATTTATTGTGTGGGGGGGCAGCATATCATATAATTCATTGTGGGGGGGCAGCATATCATATAATTCATTGTGTGGGGGGGCAGCATATCATATAACTCATTGTGTGGGGGGGGCAGCATATCATATAATTCATTGTGTGGGGGGGCAGCATATCATATAATTCATTGTGTGGGGGGGCAGCATATCATATAATTCATTGTGTGGGGGGGCAGCATATCATATAATTCATTGTGTGGGGGGGGGCAGCATATCATATAATTCATTGTGTGGGGGGGCAGCATATCATATAATTCATTGTGTGGGGGGGCAGCATATCATATAATTCATTGTGTGGGGGGGCAGCATATCATATAACTCATTGTGTGGGGGGGGCAGCATATCATATAATTCATTGTGTGGGGGGGCAGCATATCATATAATTCATTGTGTGGGGGGGCAGCATATCATATAATTCATTGTGTGGGGGGGCAGCATATCATATAATTCATTGTGTGGGGGGGGCAGCATATCATATAATTCATTGTGGGGGGGGGGCAGCATATCATATAATTCATTGTGTGGGGGGGCAGCATATCATATAATTCATTGTGTGGGGGGGCAGCATATCATATAACTCATTGTGTGGGGGGGGCAGCATATCATATAATTCATTGTGTGGGGGGGCAGCATATCATATAATTCATTGTGTGGGGGGGCAGCATATCATATAATTCATTGTGTGGGGGGGCAGCATATCATATAATTCATTGTGTGGGGGGGGCAGCATATCATATAATTCATTGTGGGGGGGCAGCATATCATATAATTCATTGTGTGGGGGGGCAGCATATCATATAATTCATTGTGTGGGGGGGGGCAGCATATCATATAATTCATTGTGTGGGGGGGTAGCATATCATATAATTCATTGTGTGGGGGGGGCAGCATATCATATAATTCATTGTGTGGGGGGGGCAACATATCATATAATTCATTGTGTGGGGGGCAGCATATCATATAATTCATTGTGTGGGGGGGCAGCATATCATATAATTCATTGTGTGGGGGGGCAGCATATCATATAATTCATTGTGTGGGGGGGCAGCATATCATATAATTCATTGTGTGGGGGGGGCAGCATATTATATAATTCATTGTGTGGGGGGGGGCAGCATATCATATAATTCATTGTGTGGGGGGGCAGCATATTATATAATTCATTGTGTGGGGGTGGCAGCATATCATATAATTCATTGTGTGGGGGGGGGCACCATATCATATAATTCATTGTGGGGGGGGCAGCATATCATATAATTCATTGTGTGGGGGGGCAGCATATTATATAATTCATTGTGTGGGGGGGGCAGCATATCATATAATTCATTGTGTGGGGGGGGCAGCATATCATATAATTCATTGTGTGGGGGGGCAGCATATCATATAATTCATTGTGTGGGGGGGGGGCAGCATATCATATAATTCATTGTGTGGGGGGGGCAGCATATCATATAATTCATTGTGTGGGGGGGGCAGCATATCATATAATTCATTGTGTGGGGGGGGGCAGCATATCATATAATTCATTGTGTGGGGGGGGGCAGCATATCATATAATTCATTGTGTGGGGGGGCAGCATATCATATAATTCATTGTGGGGGGGCAGCATATCATATAATTCATTGTGTGGGGGGGGCAGCATATCATATAATTCATTGTGTGGGGGGGCAGCATATCATATAATTCATTGTGTGGGGGGGCAGCATATCATATAATTCATTGTGTGGGGGGGCAGCATATCATATAATTAATTGTGTGGGGGGACAGCATATCATATAATTCATTGTGTGGGGGGGGCAGCATATCATATAATTCATTGTGTGGGGGGGGCAGCATATAATATAATTCATTGTGTGGGGGGGCAGCATATCATATAATTCATTGTGTGGGGGGGCAGCATATCATATAACTCATTGTGTGGGGGGGCAGCATATCATATAATTAATTGTGTGGGGGGACAGCATATCATATAATTCATTGTGTGGGGGGGGCAGCATATCATATAATTCATTGTGTGGGGGGGGCAGCATATAATATAATTCATTGTGTGGGGGGGCAGCATATCATATAATTCATTGTGTGGGGGGGCAGCATATCATATAATTCATTGTGTGGGGGGGGCAGCATATCATATAATTCATTGTGTGTGGGGGGGCAGCATATCATATAATTCATTGTGTGGGGGGGGCAGCATATCATATAATTCATTGTGTGGGGGGGCAGCATATCATATAATTCATTGTGTGGGGGGGCAGCATATCATATAATTCATTGTGTGGGGGGGCAGCATATCATATAATTCATTGTGTGGGGGGGCAGCATATCATATAATTCATTGTGTGGGGGGGCAGCATATCATGTAATTCATTGTGTGGGGGGGCAGCATATCATATAATTCATTGTGGGGGGGGGGGAAGCATATCATATAATTCATCGTGGGGGGGGGCAGCATATCATATAATTCATTGTGTGGGGGGGCAGCATATCATATAATTCATTGTGTGGGGGGGGGAAGCATATCATATAATTCATCGTGGGGGGGGGCAGCATATCATATAACTCATTGTGTGGGGGGGGGCAGCATATCATATAATTCATTGTGTGGGGGGGCAGCATATCATATAATTCATTGTGTGGGGGGGGCAGCATATCATATAATTCATTGTGTGGGGGGGCAGCATATCATATAATTCATTGTGTGTGGGGGGGCAGCATATCATATAATTCATTGTGTGGGGGGGGGCAGCATATCATATAATTCATTGTGTGGGGGGGGCAGCATATCATATAATTCATTGTGTGGGGGGGCAGCATATCATATAATTCATTGTGTGTGGGGGGGCAGCATATCATATAATTCATCGTGGGGGGGGCAGCATATCATATAATTCATTGTGTGGGGGGGGGCAGCATATCATATAATTCATTGTGTGGGGGGGGGCAGCATATCATATAATTCATTGTGTGGGGGGGCAGCATATCATATAATTCATTGTGTGGGGGGGAAGCATATCATATAATTCATCGTGGGGGGGGCAGCATATCATATAATTCATTGTGTGGGGGGGGCAGCATATCATATAATTCATTGTGTGGGGGGGGGGCAGCATATCATATAATTCATTGTGTGGGGGGGCAGCATATCATATAATTCATTGTGCGGGGGGGCAGCATATCATATAATTCATTGTGTGGGGGGGGCAGCATATCATATAATTCATTGTGTGGGGGGGGCAGCATATCATATAATTCATTGTGTGGGGGGGCAGCATATCATATAATTCATTGTGTGGGGGGGCAGCATATCATATAATTCATTGTGTGGGGGGGCAGCATATCATGTAATTCATTGTGTGGGGGGGCAGCATATCATATAATTCATTGTGTGGGGGGCAGCATATCATGTAATTCATTGTGTGGGGGGGCAGCATATCATATAATTCATTGTGTGGGGGGGCAGCATATCATGTAATTCATTGTGCGGGGGGGCAGCATATCATATAATTCATTGTGTGGGGGGGCAGCATATCATATAATTCATTGTGTGGGGGGGCAGCATATCATATAATTCATTGTGTGGGGGGGGCAGCATATCATATAATTCATTGTGTGGGGGGGCAGCATATCATGTAATTCATTGTGTGGGGGGGCAGCATATCATGTAATTCATTGTGTGGGGGGGCAGCATATCATATAATTCATTGTGTGGGGGGGCAGCATATCATATAATTCATCGTGGGGGGGGGCAGCATATCATATAATTCATTGTGTGGGGGGGGCAGCATATCATATAATTCATTGTGTGGGGGGGGCAGCATATCATATAATTCATTGTGTGGGGGGGGCAGCATATCATATAATTCATTGTGTGGGGGGGGGGCAGCATATCATATAATTCATTGTGTGGGGGGGGGCAGCATATCATATAATTCATTGTGTGGGGGGGCAGCATATCATATAATTCATTGTGTGGGGGGGCAGCATATCATATAATTCATTGTGTGGGGGGGCAGCATATCATATAATTCATTGTGTGGGGGGGCAGCATATCATATAATTCATTGTGTGGGGGGGGCAGCATATCATATAATTCATTGTGTGGGGGGGGGCAGCATATCGTATAATTCATTGTGTGGGGGGGCAGCATATCATATAATTCATTGTGTGGGGGGGGCAGCATATCATATAATTCATTGTGTGGGGGGGCAGCATATCATATAATTCATTGTGTGGGGGGGCAGCATATCATATAATTCATTGTGTGGGGGGGCAGCATATCATATAATTCATTGTGTGGGGGGCAGCATATCGTATAATTCATTGTGTGGGGGGGCAGCATATCATATAATTCATTGTGTGGGGGGCAGCATATCATATAATTCATTGTGTGGGGGGGGCAGCATATCATATAATTCATTGTGTGGGGGGGGCAGCATATCATGCAATTCATTGTGTGGGGGGGGGCAGCATATCATATAATTCATTGTGTGGGGGGGGCAGCATATCATATAATTCATTGTGTGGGGGGGCAGCATATCATATAATTCATTGTGTGGGGGGGGGCAGCATATCATATAATTCATTGTGTGGGGAGGCGGCATATCATATAATTCATTGTGTGGGGGGGCAGCATATCATATAATTCATTGTGTGGGGGGGGCAGCATATCATATAATTCATTGTGTGGGGGGGGGCAGCATATCATGCAATTCATTGTGTGGGGGGGCAGCATATCATATAATTCATTGTGTGGGGGGGCAGCATATCATATAATTCATTGTGTGGGGGGGGCAGCATATCATATAATTCATTGTGTGGGGGGGCAGCATATCATATAATTCATTGTGTGGGGGGGGCAGCATATCATATAATTCATTGTGTGTGGGGGGCAGCATATTATATAATTCATTGTGTGGGGGGGGCAGCATATCATATAATTCATTGTGTGGGGGGGGCAGCATATCATATAATTCATTGTGTGGGGGGGCAGCATATCATATAATTCATTGTGTGGGGGGGCAGCATATCATATAATTCATTGTGTGGGGGGGGCAGCATATCATATAATTCATTGTGGGGGGGGCAGCATATCATATAATTCATTGTGTGGGGGGGCAGCATATCATATAATTCATTGTGTGGGGGGGGCAGCATATCATATAATTCATTGTGTGGGGGGGCAGCATATCATATAATTCATTGTGTGGGGGGGGGCAGCATATCATATAATTCATTGTGTGGGGGGGCAGCATATCATATAATTCATTGTGTGGGGGGGCAGCATATCATATAATTCATTGTGTGGGGGGGGCAGCATATCATATAATTCATTGTGTGGGGGGGCAGCATATCATATAATTCATTGTGTGGGGGGGCAGCATATCATATAATTCATTGTGTGGGGGGGGGCAGCATATCATATAATTCATTGTGTGGGGGGGCAGCATATCATATAATTCATCATGGGGGGGCAGCATATCATATAATTCATTGTGTGGGGGGCAGCATATCACGTAATTCATTGTGTGGGGGGGCAGCATATAATATGATTCATCGTGGGGGGGCAGCATATCATATAATTCATTGTGTGGGGGGGCAGCATATCATGTAATTCATTGTGTGGGGGGGCAGCATATAATATGATTCATCGTGGGGGGGCAGCATATCATATAATTCATTGTGTGGGGGGGCGGCATATCATATAATTCATCATGGGGGGGCAGCATATCATATAATTCATTGTGTGGGGGGGCAGCATATCATATAATTCATTGTGGGGGGGGCAGCATATCATATAATTCATTGTGTGAGGGGGGGCAGCATATCATATAATTCATTGTGTGGGGGGGGCAGCATATCATATAATTCATTGTGTGGGGGGGCAGCATTTCATATAATTCATTGTGTGGGGGGGCAGCATATCATATAATTCATCATGGGGGGGCAGCATATCATATAATTCATTGTGTGGGGGGCAGCATATCATGTAATTCATTGTGTGGGGGGGCAGCATATAATATGATTCATCGTGGGGGGCAGCATATCATATAATTCATTGTGTGGGGGGGCAGCATATCATGTAATTCATTGTGTGGGGGGGCAGCATATAATATGATTCATCGTGGGGGGGCAGCATATCATATAATTCATTGTGTGGGGGGGCGGCATATCATATAATTCATCATGGGGGGGCAGCATATCATATAATTCATTGTGTGGGGGGGCAGCATATCATATAATTCATTGTGGGGGGGGGCAGCATATTATATAATTCATTGTGTGGGGGGGGCAGCATATCATATAATTCATTGTGTGGGGGGGCAGCATATCATATAATTCATTGTGTGGGGGGGGGCAGCATATCATATAATTCATTGTGTGTGGGGGGGCAGCATATCATATAATTCATTGTGTGGGGGGGCAGCATATCATATAATTCATTGTGTGGGGGGGCAGCATATCATATAATTCATTGTGTGGGGGGGGCAGCATATCATATAATTCATTGTGTGGGGGGGCAGCATATCATATAATTCATTGTGGGGGGGCAGCATATTATATAATTCATTGTGTGGGGGGGCAGCATATCATATAATTCATTGTGTGTGTGGGGGGCAGCATATCATATAATTCATTGTGTGTGGGGGGGCAGCATATCATATAATTCATTGTGTGGGGGGGCAGCATATCATATAATTCATTGTGTGGGGGGGGCAGCATATCATATAATTCATTGTGTGGGGGGGGGGCAGCATATCATATAATTCATTGTGTGGGGGGGCAGCATATCATATAATTCATTGTGGGGGGGGCAGCATATTATATAATTCATTGTGTGGGGGGGCAGCATATCATATAATTCATTGTGTGGGGGGGCAGCATATCATATAATTCATTGTGTGGGGGGGCAGCATATCATATAATTCATTGTGTGGGGGGGCAGCATATCATATAATTCATTGTGTGGGGGGGCAGCATATCATATAATTCATTGTGTGGGGGGGGCAGCATATCATATAATTCATTGTGTGGGGGGGCAGCATATCATATAATTCATTGTGTGTGGGGGGGCAGCATATCATATAATTCATTGTGTGGGGGGGGCAGCATATCATATAATTCATTGTGGGGGGGGGGGCAGCATATTATATAATTCATTGTGTGGGGGGAAGCATATCATATAATTCATTGTGTGGGGGGGCAGCATATCATATAATTCATTGTGTGGGGGGGCAGCATATCATATAATTCATTGTGTGGGGGGCAGCATATCATATAATTCATTGTGTGTGGGGGGGCAGCATATCATATAATTCATTGTGTGGGGGGGCAGCATATCATATAATTCATTGTGTGGGGGGGCAGCATATCATATAATTCATTGTGTGGGGGGCAGCATATCATATAATTCATTGTGTGGGGGGGGCAGCATATCATATAATTCATTGTGGGGGGGGGGCAGCATATTATATAATTCATTGTGTGGGGGGGGGGCAGCATATCATATAATTCATTGTGTGGGGGGGCAGCATATCATATAATTCATTGTGTGGGGGGGGGCAGCATATCATATAATTCATTGTGTGGGGGGGCAGCATATTATATAATTCATTGTGTGGGGGGGGCAGCATATCATATAATTCATTGTGTGGGGGGGCAGCATATCATATAACTCATTGTGTGGGGGGGGCAGCATCTCATATAATTCATTGTGTGGGGGGGCAGCATATCATATAATTCTTTGTGTGGGGGGGCAGCATATCATATAACTCATTGTGTGGGGGGGGCAGCATCTCATATAATTCATTGTGTGGGGGGGCAGCATATCATATAATTCATTGTGTGGGGGGGCAGCATATCATATAATTCATTGTGTGGGGGGGCAGCATATCATGTAATTCATTGTGTGGGGGGGCAGCATATCATATAATTCATTGTGTGGGGGGGCAGCATATCATATAATTCATCGTGGGGGGGGGCAGCATATCATATAATTCATTGTGTGGGGGGGGCAGCATATCATATAATTCATTGTGTGGGGGGGGGGCAGCATATCATATAATTCATTGTGTGGGGGGGGCAGCATATCATATAATTCATTGTGTGGGGGGGGCAGCATATCATATAATTCATTGTGTTTGGGGGGGCAGCATATCATATAATTCATTGTGTGGGGGGGCAGCATATCATATAATTCATTGTGTGGGGGGGCAGCATATCATATAATTCATTGTGTGGGGGGGCAGCATATCATATAATTCATTGTGTGGGGGGGCAGCATATCATATAATTCATTGTGTGGGGGGGGGCAGCATATCATATAATTCATTGTGTGGGGGGGCAGCATATCATATAATTCATTGTGTGGGGGGGGGCAGCATATCATATAATTCATTGTGTGGGGGGGCAGCATATCATATAATTCATTGTGTGGGGGGGCAGCATATCATATAATTCATTGTGTGTGGGGGGGCAGCATATCATATAATTCATTGTGTTGGGGGGCAGCATATCATATAATTCATTGTGTGGGGGGGCAGTATATCATATAATTCATTGTGTGGGGGGGGCAGCATATCATATAATTCATTGTGTGGGGGGGCAGCATATCATATAATTCATTGTGTGGGGGGCAGCATATCATGTAATTCATTGTGTGGGGGGGCAGCATATAATATGATTCATCGTGGGGGGGGCAGCATATCATATAATTCATTGTGTGGGGGGGCAGCATATCATGTAATTCATTGTGTGGGGGGGCAGCATATAATATGATTCATCGTGGGGGGGCAGCATATCATATAATTCATTGTGTGGGGGGGCAGCATATCATATAATTCATTGTGTGGGGGGGCAGCATATCATATAATTCATTGTGTGGGGGGGGCAGCATATCATATAATTCATTGTGTGTGGGGGGGCAGCACATCATATAATTCATTGTGTGGGGGGGCAGCATATCATATAATTCATTGTGTGTGGGGGGGGCAGCATATCATATAATTCATTGTGTGGGGGGGCAGCATATCATATAATTCATTGTGTGTGGGGGGGGCAGCATATCATATAATTCATTGTGTGGGGGGGCAGCATATCATATAATTCATTGTGTGGGGGGGCAGCATATCATATAATTCATTGTGTGGGGGGGCAGCATATCATATAATTCATTGTGTGGGGGGGCAGCATATCATATAATTCATTGTGTGGGGGGGCAGCATATCATATAATTCATTGTGTGGGGGGGCAGCATATCATATAATTCATTGTGTGGGGGGGCAGCATATCATATAATTCATTGTGTGGGGGGGGCAGCATATCATATAATTCATTGTGGGGGGGGGCAGCATATTATATAATTCATTGTGTGGGGGGGCAGCATATCATATAATTCATTGTGTGGGGGGGGAGCAGCATATTATATAATTCATTGTGTGGGGGGGCAGCATATCATATAATTCATTGTGTGGGGGGGGGGCAGCATATTATATAATTCATTGTGTGGTGGGGGGCAGCATATCATATAATTCATTGTGTGGGGGGGGGGCAGCATATTATATAATTCATTGTGTGTGGGGGGGCAGCATATCATATAATTCATTGTGTGGGGGGGGCAGCATATCATATAATTCAATGTGGGGGGGCAGCATATCATATAATTCATTGTGTGGGGGGGCAGCATATCATATAACTCATTGTGTGGGGGGGGCAGCATATCATATAATTCATTGTGTGGGGGGGCAGCATATCATATAATTCATTGTGTGGGGGGGCAGCATATCATATAATTCATTGTGTGGGGGGGCAGCATATCATATAATTCATTGTGTGGGGGGGCAGCATATCATATAATTCATTGTGTGGGGGGGCAGCATATCATATAATTCATTGTGTGGGGGGGGCAGCATATCATATAATTCATTGTGGGGAGGGGCAGCATATTATATAATTCATTGTGTGGGGGGGCATCATATCATATAATTCATTGTGTGGGGGGGGAGCAGCATATTATATAATTCATTGTGTGGGGGGGGCAGCATATCATATAATTCATTGTGTGGGGGGCAGCATATCATATAATTCATTGTGTGGGGGGGGCAGCATATTATATAATTCATTGTGTGGTGGGGGGCAGCATATCATATAATTCATTGTGTGGGGGGGCAGCATATCATATAATTCATTGTGTGGGGGGGCAGCATATTATATAATTCATTGTGTGGTGGGGGGCAGCATATCATATAATTCATTGTGTGGGGGGGCAGCATATCATATAATTCATTGTGGGGGGGCAGCATATCATATAATTCATTGTGTGGGGGGGCAGCATATCATATAACTCATTGTGTGGGGGGGGCAGCATATCATATAATTCATTGTGTGGGGGGGCAGCATATCATAGAATTCATTGTGTGGGGGGGCAGCATATCATAGAATTCATTGTGTGGGGGGGCAGCATATCATATAATTCATTGTGTGGGGGGGCAGCATATCATATAATTCATTGTGTGGGGGGGCAGCATATCATATAATTCATTGTGTGGGGGGGCAGCATATTATATAATTCATTGTGTGGTGGGGGGCAGCATATCATATAATTCATTGTGTGGGGGGGCAGCATATCATATAATTCATTGTGGGGGGGCAGCATATCATATAATTCATTGTGTGGGGGGGCAGCATATCATATAACTCATTGTGTGGGGGGGGGCAGCATATCATATAATTCATTGTGTGGGGGGGCAGCATATCATATAATTCATTGTGTGGGGGGGCAGCATATCATATAATTCATTGTGTTGGGGGCAGCATAACATATAATTCATTGTGTGTGGGGGGGGGGCAGCATATCATATAATTCATTGTGTGGGGGGGCAGCATATCATATAATTCATTGTGGGGGGGCAGCATATCATATAATTCATTGTGGGGGGGCAGCATATCATATAATTCATTGTGTGGGGGGGCAGCATATCATATAATTCATTGTGGGGGGGCAGCATATCATATAATTCATTGTGTGGGGGGGCAGCATATCGTATAACTCATTGTGTGGGGGGGGCAGCATATCATATAATTCATTGTGTGGGGGGGCAGCATATCATATAATTCATTGTGTGGGGGGGCAGCATATCATATAATTCATTGTGTGGGGGGGCAGCATATCATATAATTCATTGTGGGGGGGCAGCATATCATATAATTCATTGTGTGGGGGGGGCAGCATATCATATAATTCATTGTGTGGGGGGGCAGCATATCATATAATTCATTGTGTGGGGGGCAGCATATCATATAATTCATTGTGTGGGGGGGGGGTAGCATATCATATAATTCATTGTGGGGGGGCAGCATATCATATAATTCATTGTGTGGGGGGGGGTAGCATATCATATAATTCATTGTGGG
Organism: Engystomops pustulosus; assembly: GCF_040894005.1. NCBI lineage: Eukaryota > Metazoa > Chordata > Amphibia > Anura > Leptodactylidae > Engystomops > Engystomops pustulosus. Next base: position 15,218,481 of record NC_092419.1, on the reverse strand, counting down.
GGGGCAGCATATCATATAATTCATTGTGGGGGGGCAGCATATCATATAATTCATTGTGTGGGGGGCAGCATATCATATAACTCATTGTGTGGGGGGGCAGCATATCATATAATTCATTGTGTGGGGGGGGCAGCATATCATATAATTCATTGTGTGGGGGGGGCAGCATATCATATAATTTATTGTGTGGGGGGGCAGCATATCATATAATTTATTGTGTGGGGGGGCATCATATCATATAATTCATTGTGTGGGGGGGCAGCATATCATATAATTCATTGTGGGGGGGGCAGCATATCATATAATTCATTGTGTGGGGGGCAGCATATCATATAATTCATTGTGGGGGGGGCAGCATATCATATAATTCATTGTGGGGGGGGCAGCATATCATATAATTCATTGTGTGGGGGGCAGCATATCATATAATTCATTGTGTGGGGGGGGCAGCATATCATATAATTTATTGTGTGGGGGGGCAGCATATCATATAATTCATTGTGGGGGGGCAGCATATCATATAATTCATTGTGGGGGGGGGCAGCATATCATATAATTCATTGTGGGGGGGGGCAGCATATCATATAATTCATTGTGTGGGGGGCAGCATATCATATAATTCATTGTGTGGGGGGGGCAGCATATCATATAATTCATTGTGTGGGGGGCAGCATATCATATAATTCATTGTGTGGGGGGGCAGCATATCATATAATTCATTGTGGGGGGGCAGCATATCATATAATTCATTGTGTGGGGGGCAGCATATCATATAATTCATTGTGTGGGGGGGGGCAGCATATCATATAATTTATTGTGTGGGGGGGCAGCATATCATATAATTCATTGTGGGGGGGCAGCATATCATATAATTCATTGTGTGGGGGGGCAGCATATCATATAACTCATTGTGTGGGGGGGGCAGCATATCATATAATTCATTGTGTGGGGGGGCAGCATATCATATAATTCATTGTGTGGGGGGGCAGCATATCATATAATTCATTGTGTGGGGGGGCAGCATATCATATAATTCATTGTGGGGGGGGGGCAGCATATCATATAATTCATTGTGTGGGGGGGCAGCATATCATATAATTCATTGTGTGGGGGGGGCAGCATATCATATAATTCATTGTGTGGGGGGGCAGCATATCATATAACTCATTGTGTGGGGGGGGCAGCATATCATATAATTCATTGTGTGGGGGGGCAGCATATCATATAATTCATTGTGTGGGGGGGGCAGCATATCATATAATTCATTGTGGGGGGGCAGCATATCATATAATTCATTGTGTGGGGGGGCAGCATATCATATAACTCATTGTGTGGGGGGGGCAGCATATCATATAATTCATTGTGTGGGGGGGTAGCATATCATATAATTCATTGTGTGGGGGGGGCAGCATATCATATAATTCATTGTGTGGGGGGGGGGCAGCATATCATATAATTCATTGTGTGGGGGGCAGCATATCATATAATTCATTGTGTGGGGGGGCAGCATATCATATAATTCATTGTGTGGGGGGGCAGCATATCATATAATTCATTGTGTGGGGGGGCAGCATATCATATAATTCATTGTGTGGGGGGGCAGCATATTATATAATTCATTGTGTGGGGGGGGCAGCATATCATATAATTCATTGTGTGGGGGGGCAGCATATTATATAATTCATTGTGTGGGGGGGGCAGCATATCATATAATTCATTGTGTGGGGGGGGGCACCATATCATAAAATTCATTGTGGGGGGGGGCAGCATATCATATAATTCATTGTGTGGGGGGGCAGCATATCATATAATTCATTGTGTGGGGGGGCAGCATATCATATAATTCATTGTGTGGGGGGGGCAGCATATCATATAATTCATTGTGTGGGGGGGCAGCATATCATATAATTCATTGTGTGGGGAGGGGGCAGCATATCATATAATTCATTGTGTGGGGGGGGCAGCATATCATATAATTCATTGTGTGGGGGGGCAGCATATCATATAATTCATTGTGTGGGGGGGGCAGCATATCATATAATTCATTGTGTGGGGGGGCAGCATATCATATAATTCATTGTGGGGGGGCAGCATATCATATAATTCATTGTGTGGGGGGGGCAGCATATCATATAATTCATTGTGTGGGGGGGCAGCATATCATATAATTCATTGTGTGGGGGGGGGCAGCATATCATATAATTCATTGTGTGGGGGGGCAGCATATCATATAATTCATTGTGTGGGGGGGGGCAGCATATCATATAATTCATTGTGTGGGGGGGGCAGCATATCATATAACTCATTGTGTGGGGGGGCAGCATATCATATAATTAATTGTGTGGGGGGACAGCATATCATATAATTCATTGTGTGGGGGGGGCAGCATATCATATAATTCATTGTGTGGGGGGGGCAGCATATAATATAATTCATTGTGTGGGGGGGCAGCATATCATATAATTCATTGTGTGGGGGGGCAGCATATCATATAATTCATTGTGTGGGGGGGCAGCATATCATATAATTCATTGTGTGTGGGGGGGGGCAGCATATCATATAATTCATTGTGTGGGGGGGGCAGCATATCATATAATTCATTGTGTGGGGGGGCAGCATATCATATAATTCATTGTGTGGGGGGGCAGCATATCATATAATTCATTGTGTGGGGGGGCAGCATATCATATAATTCATTGTGTGGGGGGGCAGCATATCATATAATTCATTGTGTGGGGGGGGGAAGCATATCATATAATTCATCGTGGGGGGGGGCAGCATATCATATAATTCATTGTGTGGGGGGGCAGCATATCATATAATTCATTGTGTGGGGGGGGAAGCATATCATATAATTCATCGTGGGGGGGGGGCAGCATATCATATAACTCATTGTGTGGGGGGGGGCAGCATATCATATAATTCATTGTGTGGGGGGGCAGCATATCATATAATTCATTGTGTGGGGGGGGCAGCATATCATATAATTCATTGTGTGGGGGGGCAGCATATCATATAATTCATTGTGTGTGGGGGGGCAGCATATCATATAATTCATTGTGTGGGGGGGGCAGCATATCATATAATTCATTGTGTGGGGGGGGCAGCATATCATATAATTCATTGTGTGGGGGGGCAGCATATCATATAATTCATTGTGTGTGGGGGGGCAGCATATCATATAATTCATCGTGGGGGGGGCAGCATATCATATAATTCATTGTGTGGGGGGGGGCAGCATATCATATAATTCATTGTGTGGGGGGGGGCAGCATATCATATAATTCATTGTGTGGGGGGGCAGCATATCATATAATTCATTGTGTGGGGGGGAAGCATATCATATAATTCATCGTGGGGGGGGCAGCATATCATATAATTCATTGTGTGGGGGGGGGCAGCATATCATATAATTCATTGTGTGGGGGGGGCAGCATATCATATAATTCATTGTGTGGGGGGGCAGCATATCATATAATTCATTGTGCGGGGGGGCAGCATATCATATAATTCATTGTGTGGGGGGGCAGCATATCATATAATTCATTGTGTGGGGGGGCAGCATATCGTATAATTCATTGTGTGGGGGGCAGCATATCATGTAATTCATTGTGTGGGGGGGCAGCATATCATATAATTCATTGTGTGGGGGGGCAGCATATCATATAATTCATTGTGTGGGGGGCAGCATATCATGTAATTCATTGTGTGGGGGGGCAGCATATCATATAATTCATTGTGTGGGGGGGCAGCATATCATATAATTCATTGTGTGGGGGGCAGCATATCATATAATTCATTGTGTGGGGGGGGCAGCATATCATATAATTCATTGTGTGGGGGGGCAGCATATCATGTAATTCATTGTGTGGGGGGCAGCATATCATGTAATTCATTGTGTGGGGGGGCAGCATATCATATAATTCATTGTGTGGGGGGGCAGCATATCATATAATTCATCGTGGGGGGGGGCAGCATATCATATAATTCATTGTGTGGGGGGGCAGCATATCATATAATTCATTGTGTGGGGGGGGCAGCATATCATATAATTCATTGTGTGGGGGGGGCAGCATATCATATAATTCATTGTGTGGGGGGGGCAGCATATCATATAATTCATTGTGTGGGGGGCAGCATATAATATGATTCATCGTGGGGGGGCAGCATATCATATAATTCATTGTGTGGGGGGGGCAGCATATCATATAATTCATTGTGTGGGGGGGGGGCAGCATATCATATAATTCATTGTGTGGGGGGGGCAGCATATCATATAATTCATTGTGTGGGGGGGCAGCATATCATATAATTCATTGTGTGGGGGGGCAGCATATCATATAATTCATTGTGTGGGGGGGCAGCATATCATATAATTCATTGTGTGGGGGGGGCAGCATATCATATAATTCATTGTGTGGGGGGGGCAGCATATCGTATAATTCATTGTGTGGGGGGGCAGCATATCATATAATTCATTGTGTGGGGGGGGCAGCATATCATATAATTCATTGTGTGGGGGGGGCAGCATATCATATAATTCATTGTGTGGGGGGGCAGCATATCATATAATTCATTGTGTGGGGGGGCAGCATATCATATAATTCATTGTGTGGGGGGGCAGCATATCGTATAATTCATTGTGTGGGGGGGCAGCATATCATATAATTCATTGTGTGGGGGGCAGCATATCATATAATTCATTGTGTGGGGGGGGGCAGCATATCATATAATTCATTGTGTGGGGGGGCAGCATATCATATAATTCATTGTGTGGGGGGGCAGCATATCATATAATTCATTGTGTGGGGGGGGGCAGCATATCATATAATTCATTGTGTGGGGAGGCGGCATATCATATAATTCATTGTGTGGGGGGGGCAGCATATCATATAATTCATTGTGTGGGGGGGCAGCATATCATATAATTCATTGTGTGGGGGGGGCAGCATATCATATAATTCATTGTGTGTGGGGGGCAGCATATTATATAATTCATTGTGTGGGGGGGGCAGCATATCATATAATTCATTGTGTGGGGGGGGGCAGCATATCATATAATTCATTGTGTGGGGGGGCAGCATATCATATAATTCATTGTGTGGGGGGGCAGCATATCATATAATTCATTGTGTGGGGGGGGCAGCATATCATATAATTCATTGTGGGGGGGGCAGCATATCATATAATTCATTGTGTGGGGGGGCAGCATATCATATAATTCATTGTGTGGGGGGGGCAGCATATCATATAATTCATTGTGTGGGGGGGCAGCATATCATATAATTCATTGTGTGGGGGGGGGCAGCATATCATATAATTCATTGTGTGGGGGGGCAGCATATCATATAATTCATTGTGTGGGGGGGCAGCATATCATATAATTCATTGTGTGGGGGGGGGCAGCATATCATATAATTCATTGTGTGGGGGGGCAGCATATCATATAATTCATTGTGTGGGGGGGCAGCATATCATATAATTCATTGTGTGGGGGGGGGCAGCATATCATATAATTCATTGTGTGGGGGGGCAGCATATCATATAATTCATCATGGGGGGGCAGCATATCATATAATTCATTGTGTGGGGGGCAGCATATCACGTAATTCATTGTGTGGGGGGCAGCATATAATATGATTCATCGTGGGGGGGCAGCATATCATATAATTCATTGTGTGGGGGGGCAGCATATCATGTAATTCATTGTGTGGGGGGGCAGCATATAATATGATTCATCGTGGGGGGGCAGCATATCATATAATTCATTGTGTGGGGGGGCGGCATATCATATAATTCATCATGGGGGGGCAGCATATCATATAATTCATTGTGTGGGGGGGCAGCATATCCTATAATTCATTGTGGGGGGGGCAGCATATTATATAATTCATTGTGTGGGGGGGGCAGCATATCATATAATTCATTGTGTGGGGGGGCAGCATATCATATAATTCATTGTGTGGGGGGGCAGCATATCATATAATTCATTGTGTGGGGGGCAGCATATCATATAATTCATTGTGTGGGGGGGCAGCATATCATATAATTCATTGTGTGGGAGGGCAGCATATCATATAATTCATTGTGTGGGGGGGCAGCATATCATATAATTCATTGTGTGGGGGGGCAGCATATCATATAATTCATTGTGTGGGAGGGCAGCATATCATATAATTCATTGTGTGGGGGGGCAGCATATCATATAATTCATTGTGTGGGGGGGCAGCATATCATATAATTCATTGTGTGGGGGGGGGCAGCATATCATATAATTCATTGTGTGGGGGGGCAGCATATCATATAATTCATTGTGTGGGGGGGGGGGCAGCATATCATATAATTCATTGTGTGGGGGGGCAGCATATCATATAATTCATTGTGTGGGGGGGCAGCATTTCATATAATTCATTGTGTGGGGGGGGCAGCATATCATATAATTCATCATGGGGGGGCAGCATATCATATAATTCATTGTGTGGGGGGCAGCATATCATGTAATTCATTGTGTGGGGGGGCAGCATATAATATGATTCATCGTGGGGGGGCAGCATATCATATAATTCATTGTGTGGGGGGGCAGCATATCATGTAATTCATTGTGTGGGGGGGCAGCATATAATATGATTCATCGTGGGGGGGCAGCATATCATATAATTCATTGTGTGGGGGGGCGGCATATCATATAATTCATCATGGGGGGGCAGCATATCATATAATTCATTGTGTGGGGGGCAGCATATCATATAATTCATTGTGGGGGGGGGGCAGCATATTATATAATTCATTGTGTGGGGGGGCAGCATATCATATAATTCATTGTGTGGGGGGGCAGCATATCATATAATTCATTGTGTGGGGGGGGGCAGCATATCATATAATTCATTGTGTGTGGGGGGGCAGCATATCATATAATTCATTGTGTGGGGGGGCAGCATATCATATAATTCATTGTGTGGGGGGGCAGCATATCATATAATTCATTGTGTGGGGGGGGCAGCATATCATATAATTCATTGTGTGGGGGGGCAGCATATCATATAATTCATTGTGGGGGGGGCAGCATATTATATAATTCATTGTGTGGGGGGGCAGCATATCATATAATTCATTGTGTGGGGGGGGGGCAGCATATCATATAATTCATTGTGTGTGGGGGGGCAGCATATCATATAATTCATTGTGTGGGGGGGCAGCATATCATATAATTCATTGTGTGGGGGGGCAGCATATCATATAATTCATTGTGTGTGGGGGGGCAGCATATCATATAATTCATTGTGTGGGGGGGGCAGCATATCATATAATTCATTGTGGGGGGGGCAGCATATTATATAATTCATTGTGTGGGGGGGCAGCATATCATATAATTCATTGTGTGGGGGGGCAGCATATCATATAATTCATTGTGTGGGGGGGCAGCATATCATATAATTCATTGTGTGGGGGGGCAGCATATCATATAATTCATTGTGTGGGGGGGCAGCATATCATATAATTCATTGTGTGGGGGGGGGCAGCATATCATATAATTCATTGTGTGGGGGGCAGCATATCATATAATTCATTGTGTGGGGGGGGCAGCATATCATATAATTCATTGTGTGGGGGGGCAGCATATCATATAATTCATTGTGTGGGGGGGCAGCATATCATATAATTCATTGTGTGGGGGGGCAGCATATCATATAATTCATTGTGTGGGGGGGCAGCATATCATATAATTCATTGTGTGGGGGGGCAGCATATCATATAATTCATTGTGTGGGGGGGCAGCATATCATATAATTCATTGTGTGGGGGGCAGCATATCATATAATTCATTGTGTGTGGGGGGGCAGCATATCATATAATTCATTGTGTGGGGGGGCAGCATATCATATAATTCATTGTGTGGGGGGGCAGCATATCATATAATTCATTGTGTGGGGGGGCAGCATATCATATAATTCATTGTGTGGGGGGGGCAGCATATCATATAATTCATTGTGGGGGGGGGGCAGCATATTATATAATTCATTGTGTGGGGGGGGGCAGCATATCATATAATTCATTGTGTGGGGGGGCAGCATATCATATAATTCATTGTGTGGGGGGGGGCAGCATATCATATAATTCATTGTGTGGGGGGCAGCATATTATATAATTCATTGTGTGGGGGGGCAGCATATCATATAATTCATTGTGTGGGGGGGGCAGCATATTATATAATTCATTGTGTGGGGGGGGCAGCATATCATATAATTCATTGTGTGGGGGGGCAGCATATCATATAACTCATTGTGTGGGGGGGGCAGCATCTCATATAATTCATTGTGTGGGGGGGCAGCATATCATATAATTCATTGTGTGGGGGGGCAGCATATTATATAATTCATTGTGTGGGGGGGCAGCATATTATATAATTCATTGTGTGGGGGGGCAGCATATTATATAATTCATTGTGTGGGGGGGCAGCATATTATATAATTCATTGTGTGGGGGGGCAGCATATTATATAATTCATTGTGTGGGGGGGCAGCATATCATATAATTCATTGTGTGGGGGGGCAGCATATTATATAATTCATTGTGTGGGGGGGGCAGCATATCATATAATTCATTGTGTGGGGGGCAGCATATCATATAACTCATTGTGTGGGGGGGGCAGCATCTCATATAATTCATTGTGTGGGGGGGCAGCATATCATATAATTCTTTGTGTGGGGGGGCAGCATATCATATAACTCATTGTGTGGGGGGGGCAGCATCTCATATAATTCATTGTGTGGGGGGGCAGCATATCATATAATTCATTGTGTGGGGGGGCAGCATATCATATAATTCATTGTGTGGGGGGGCAGCATATCATATAATTCATTGTGTGGGGGGGGCAGCATATCAAATAATTCATTGTGTGGGGGGGCAGCATATCATATAACTCATTGTGTGGGGGGGCAGCATCTCATATAATTCATTGTGTGGGGGGGCAGCATATCATATAATTCATTGTGTGGGGGGGGCAGCATATCATATAATTCATTGTGTTGGGGGCAGCATATCATATAATTCATTGTGTGGGGGGGCAGCATATCATATAATTCATTGTGTGGGGGGGGCAGCATATCATATAATTCATTGTGTGTGGGGGGGGCAGCATATCATATAATTCATTGTGTGGGGGGGCAGCATATCATATAATTCATTGTGTGTGGGGGGGGCAGCATATCATATAATTCATTGTGTGGGGGGGCAGCATATCATATAATTCATTGTGTGGGGGGCAGCATATCATATAATTCATTGTGTGTGGGGGGGGGGGCAGCATATCATATAATTCATTGTGTGGGGGGGCAGCATATCATATAATTCATTGTGGGGGGGCAGCATATCATATAACTCATTGTGTGGGGGGGGCAGCATATCATATAATTCATTGTGTGGGGGGGCAGCATATCATATAATTCATTGTGTGGGGGGCAGCATATCATATAATTCATTGTGTGTGGGGGGGGGCAGCATATCATATAATTCATTGTGTGGGGGGGCAGCATATCATATAATTCATTGTGGGGGGGGCAGCATATCATATAACTCATTGTGTGGGGGGGGCAGCATATCATATAATTCATTGTGTGGGGGGGCAG